>NC_052506.1:13722782-14022782 GCF_014356525.2 Nilaparvata lugens
AATTTTATAAGTAGTAGTTCTGTGAACAGTAGACCTCACGCAGTATCCTCATTCACAAGTACCTGATTGAAACTATAGACCTTATGGAAATACAGCAATAGACTGACTTCTCCACACATCTGTGTAATCACTTGTCAGCTGATTTATGATGAATAATTCTATTGTAAGATTTTTAGTATGAAGGAGGCTCCTTTTTCCTTTTATATTATCCTTGAAATGCAAAATTTCCAAAAACCTTGTATATACGTCGACGCGCAATTAAAAAAGGAACATACCTGTCAAATTTCATGAAAATCTATTACCGCGTTTCGCCGTAAATGCGCAACATATAAACATTGAAACATTAAGAGAAATGCCAAACCGTCGACTTGAATCTTAGACCTCACTTCGCTCGGTCAATAAAAATTACGAATACAGCATACAGAGTTTGCCTCCTACCTCCGCCCGCCTCGCAACGAACAACTAGAGATCAACTAGAACTACTGTACAAGTGGACTTTTCCGTACCTATTCTTCAAGATGAGTAATCACGCCAGCTGCTGGACACTGCACAAGATTAGATGTTGAAAGACTCTTGTGCGTGTGACAGCGGCTATTGTGATAGCTCAATAACTGCCAATCATCCATCCTGACAGTGACAGCATCAACTATACCGTCAACAACAATTCAAAACATTTGTGAACTTTATTAAAATAATTCATGCTAGAATGAATTGATAGATTAAGAATTAGGTAGTCCTCTATCAAAAGAGAGGTATTGTTCACGACTGTGTGGTAGGCATGCTAGGGCTGTATCCATACAGTCCGAGATTACTCTAACACTTATCTGAAGAGCTGATGAATTAAATAGTTCAATGTTAATTAAGATGTTCAATTGAGATGCTAGTTTAGGTGTTATATAATAAAGCGATTGTCACATTCATTTCATTAATGTGTTACATTTCAAGTTTGAACCACCAGCTGTTTCGATCCAGTTTCAACTTGTACTGAGCATGATATTGCCCTTGTAGTAGACTATAATGGATCAATATTATTAGTATCTTAACAGTAGCCAACCTTTATAATATATTTAGATCTAGGCTACTGTATTTATAAGTTTTTGCAGTAGTACGAAACCTATATTTCTGGAATAGATGCAAGGTGTTGAATTTCAAATTATCTTTTGTTCACAAATACAAAGAAAATAGTATTTGTAAAGCTGGGTTTACACCAAAGTTACTAACTTTGAGTCTAAAAAGTCTATTAACCCTATATAGATTCTATTAGATTGAACGGAACTTGACAAACACATCATGTGTATGGATAAGTTATTTTCAATCCAAAAGAATCAATAAGGATTAAGTTATTAACATTTTGTTAATAACTTTGGTGTAAACGCAGCTTAAGTGATATTCAATTTATTGTTATATAAACAGGTAGAATTGATGTGAGAGATGAGAGGAATTCAGTTTGCTCTCAATAATGATCTATGAGCTACAAAAGTAAAACATTATCTTAATATCTTTGAAAATAAGAACATAATGTATTCAATGAGATATTGTTAACTTTGCTGAGTTTGTGAATATATTGTGTTATGGTATTCCAAAAGATATATAAAACTTAGTTGATTATAAAATATATTAAAAATAATCATTACTTAGTTGATATTCCGATAATTTTTCAGGTTGATCAAGTAGATTATTCTAGAATTGTTTATGGATTTGTGCCTATATTTATTATATTTCCCCGTAGATTGTCAAATTATCTGTATATTGAATGAGGAATTACAAAAATTGTACAAAACTTGAATGAGATACAGAATAAATTATTATCAGATTATATAAAAATATGAATATTTTGGAGTTGGTGAGTTTTGGAACTGACCGACTCAGTAATAAATAATCAGTAAATAATTTTTAAAAAATTATTATTCAACGTAATATATCTGAATAAAATATTGTTGTTCTACGGCTGTATTTGACGGAAATTACAAAAATGAAGTGTGAATAGGAATTGAGGAAGCCAAGTCACAGAATAGATAAGAGTATACATTGTATACATACTGTGCCCAAGTTTCGAGTTTTTAGGATTGTAGAAGCACACAATTTACAAGGAAAATTTTATCGATTTTAATCGTTCAATATTCCAGAATCATTTCACTTAAAACATTTATAGATTATATAGTACGGATATTTTCCTGCAAAAAGTAAGTAGGTTAATGAGCAGGAACAGTAACTTTTACTACTTCATAGTGCGCGCCATAAACTTTCTATAATATTCACAGCGCATGCGCAAATTGTAATTTGCAGTTTGCCAGCTGATTTGTCATTTCAAGCAGACAACTCTTTCAAGTTCACACTACTTCACAAACAATCAAAACAAGCAACAACACTGTGACAACACCACGCTTGATGTTTGAAAGAATTATAATATTACTGTTGAAATATGTTTTGTTAAGTGCATCTGCAGTATTATTCAATTAAGTTCTGTAAGCTGTCTTCAATGATCAAGTTGAATATTCTCATTGGATAAGAAGTGATTTAATGAGTAGTGTCATTTTTTAAGGTTATGGTTAGTCGTGCGGCAATTTTGAATTACTACTATATCGTCACAGAAGCTTATCATTATTTTTTACGTTTTCGTTGTTGAAAACAACTCAGGCATACGGTAATTACGGAAAAAAGTTATTCCAGTTGATGTCATTGTGAACTATCGTCAAACGATAAACCTTACGCTATTTCAGACTGAGAAACATTGTTCTCAGTTTGACTTGTGAGCTATAATGTTTTCAGGAAGTGTTTCTACTGAACTGAATGATATTATTTTTGATAAAGAATATTCTCATTTGAATGGTGAGTGAAAACAGCTTATTTAATCAAGTCTCATTTACTTTGTTAATTTATATTTTACTTACAGTTTTCATATTTAATACGGTAAATCGTTACGTAATCTACAGAATAATCTCTGTATAGTAGGTAGTTTCTTATAGGTAGGGTATGCTATATATACCATTTTGAAACTGCCCACTTTGAGATTTTTAATGATTGTTATGCAAGTGAATTATAACCCACTAAATAAATATTAACTGTAATAACTATATTTGTTTATAAATTATTGCAACTGTAGGCAACTCAATGATAGTCTTTTGCAAAAGTTTTAGAAAAGTTTATTAGACGTCTTGGCCTTGGCTAATGATGATTAATATTGATTGATTTATTTCTGCCTTGCGGATTAACACTGGCTGATAAAAAGAGATGGTTTTTTAATCCATACATTCTGCACTGATAATATGAAATTAGTAAAAGATCTCTAACTTAAATTTCATATATAAGTTTGTAACATAATTATGTAAATAATTCATTATATGAGTTTTCTCTGCTATAGTCTTCCTATAGCCTACATATGAAGAAATATTTGTTACAAACTTCCATTGTTGTATGCAATACTGTAATAATAACTCATAATATAACTCAATTTTTTCAAATAGCTCATAAATGCATAAAATAATAGGCCTACTTTTATTTTGATTAGGCTGATTTTTCCTCAATAATCAAGTAGGTAGAGTTATCTATTTATTTCATGAAATTTTGTGTACTCTATAGTAGCCCTAATGTGAAGACTATTAAGCTGCATTTACACCAAAGTTATTAACAAAATTTTAATAACTTAATCCTTATAGATTCTATTAGATTGAACGGAACTTGGCAAACACATAATTATGTTCATCATGTGTATGATAAGTTATGTTTAATCTAATAGAATCTATAATGATTAACATTTTGTTAATAACTCCTAAATCGTTATTTTGAACATAAAATAAAAATGTTTAGTGAAAGTAAGAAAGCATAATCATCAGTAATGTTCTTCAATGGTTTATCAATGTAATTACTTGTTCCACTATTACTTTTATTCTTTCATGCATGAACAATATCAAAAGCTGTCATGATAAGCATTTATGAAAGGTAATTAGGCCGACTTCAACTTACAAAGATAAACCCTTAAAGGAAATCAACTATCAGCGGATCGAGGTGACTGAATTTACATAATTTTCCGTTGGTTCCACTATCTAGGAATTTTAAATAGCTTATATATTACAATAGTGAATAATAGGTGAAAGTAAAAACCTGAAAGACTATGAAAAGTATTTAGAGATTCTTAAATAACTAATGAAATTTAGTTTTTCATTTTTGACTTGGTTGAAGTCAAGATTCTATTGAATTTTACTCAAAAATTTAGTTTTTATTAAAATTTTATTATCCATTATTGTTATTGATCTTTATATTTTAATGTCTCATGTTTGTGTCTTATATTTCTCAATAATGTAATTTAATTATATTCTTAGGATATATCCTGATCAATTCATTAATTTATCTCTAATATTAATGATAATCTCAAATATGTTATAATTTTTCTTACAAAATAATTGGTGCTGATTTGCTACCATTTTTAAGATTGAAGCTACCTCATATGTTCTCCAATTTTTGAATCTGGAAAATGAATCATTATACAAGTCCATTATAGTTTGCAACTTTTCAAAATATAGCACTATATAAACTGTACATCCTGAACAATTTGTACTATTTTACAGTTATGTCTGTTCACCATCATCATCATCAGTATTCTACCCTAGGGCAGGTCCATACATGATTATTCCTTCTCCATTCCTCCCTGTTCTGTGCTATTCTCTTCAGCATGAAGTATTTTTCCTCTTCCCTGACATCATTCACCATCTTCACTCTCCTTTCCCCCCTGCACCCTCCCTCCCACCACAGTCCCCTTCCATTGCTGTCAAAAGGAGGCCTCCATGCCTCAGCAAGTGTCCCAATCAGTTCCGCTTCCATATGTTTGTTCAGAGTGGACTATTGGAATTTGAATGAAATCTGTAGATTTATTTTTCTGGTTGAGGTGAAATAAAATTGCAAAACCCATCTATGGGAATCAGTCATGTAAACATTGTTGTTTTTACACAAATTTGTGATATTTCATAAGATCAACAATACTTCTACTCACAGTAAATAAATGACAAGCCGTCAGGCTCGCTTCGCTCGCCATATCCGTCTAGCCAGGGTCTCCGACTGGATCGTCCAAAAATGAGATCAGCGGGCTCGCTTCGCTCGCCTGCATTTTTCATTCGGGCATGCTTCATTCCATCAGAAAGTCAAAGTACTTCCTCGCTTGATTCAATAACCGATTAATTTCAATTATTTAGTGCAGGGTGGAAAACTTCGTTAGGATATTATGAGAATTATTGTACTCCAGTCTTTAAAATTTTTCCACCTCAGCTAAACCTGTGTACTAAATATTTTTTGAATATATTTCCATCAATTATAGAAAAAGGTAGAAAAACGCAGATTGTGGCGTATCTTTTACGTTATTTCAAATTCCTTCTAACACATTATTACACCCTAGCTGAGCTTATGTAGTAAATTTGAACAATTTCTGTTCATTTGTTCTCGATAAATCTGAGAAATAGCAGAAAAACGCAGATTTTGGGCGTTTCTTTGGAAGTTTTTCCAAATCCGTTTTAATTGCGCCTCTAAAGGGCCAACTGAACATACCTACCAAATTTGAACGTTTCTGGTCCGGTAGATTCTTAGTTCTGCGAGTGAGTAAGTGAGTCAGTCAGTCAGTGAGTGCCATTTCGCTTTCATATGTATATAGATAAATCATGCAATATTGTGGTGTTGAATATTATGTACGGTATCTAAGAGATTTATCATCTATACACAATTTCGTAGTTCCTATTCGGAGTGATATGGTTAGCAGAGAAAAGTAGGGATACAATTTTGCCGTGCTGGAGCGGCCAGCGCTCTCCAGTCTCCAGTGAGTGTTCAACTGCTCATGATAAGCATACGTAGTTTCCTCTCTGAAAGCACTGAGTCGACTGAGTCTAATCGACAAATTGGCAACTGCTTCTTCCTATAACTCTATAGAAATAACTCTATAGATCTTCTATAGAAGATCTTAGGACCTTAGCGGCCGCATCCTATCTTAGTGACCGCACATTCTGGTGCACTATGTTAGTGACCGCGATTGCATGGTTTCAAATCAAGAGAATTTGTAGCAACCTCTAGTGTACCACAGGGATCCATCCTCGGACCACTGCTATACAACATTTTCATGAATGATGTGGTTTACTCTCTGCAGTGTAATGCATTTCTATATGTCGACTATCTTAAGACTTATAAGAGCATCCAGTCCCCTTTAGATACATTGTTGTTACAAGAGGACATAGGAAGAGTCGGCAGTTGGTCCAAAACCAACTTAATGCTCATTAACTGATAAAACAGTCTTATGACATTGCCAAGGAAAAATCTCTTCGATTCCTTCAGAACCTGTACTTGACCTTTAAATTTAATTGAAACATTGATAATGAATAGGTTCCAATAGTCTAATAGAAGAATGGATCTTGTGTTTTATAGTAAAATGTTGTTAACAACAATCCCGACACTCTAATCCATGCTTACATGATAGATGGAATACAACTGAAGCGAGAAAACACAGTGGTTAACCTTGGAGTTACGTGTGACTCAAAACTTATTTTCAACGAGCATGTTGATAAAATGATTAGGAGAGAGAATTCAAGTCCCCACGTATCTTTGTTTGCTCTACTGCACATTAGTGAGGAGTGTCCTGGAGTTTGCCTCAGTGATCTGGCAAAGAGAAGGGATCACTTCAACACAAAAAATCGAGGCTGTCCAAAGAAAATTTGTCAGAATGTTGTGTGGAAGGTGTTTTCCTCAATTTTGCAGTTCCAGTATCGAGACCCCTGCAACTTGGCAAATTTAGAGTCCTTGCAGTGGAGAAGGAGGAAATTTGATGCAATGTTTTTCCATAAATCTTTGCGTGGAGTTCAGGGACACTCTGTGGAAAGTGTCGGGATTGTTGTACCATCTCATGCGTTCAGGAGGCACCGACCCTTCAACCCATGCATCAAAAGTGACTTCTCTCCAGTCGAAAGATGCACCTAGATCGCCAACATTTTGTCACCAGCTATTGACCTTCTTCTTACCAAAAAACGACTTCACGAGGATGCTTTGATTTTGCCCTTCGAGAGAGCTTTGACTGTAGCTTCAACTCAGCTACCATCCTGACGTACTAAGTCAATTTCTGAGCTGTTCTGCTGCACTAGATAACCCTACATAAAAACTAATTGTTATGATGCATATCTTTTGTAACTTACTTGCTTTTGTTCAAATAATTCTACTTATCTCTGTAATTGGCTGATTTCCCTCCATTTCTCTGCTCCGCATATTCCTCCAAGTCGGAACTAATTTTATATGGACTATAGTCTAACTAACCTCTTTAAATACGATCACCTTTACTTCGATTTCCCAACATTATGGAATCGTCGCAATAAAATAAATATGCATTTTTTAATCTATCCTCCCTTTAAAAAACAAAATTATCAAGACAACATACCTGATATTGTATTTATTCTATCAAAAATTTAACCTTTCCCTAGCACATATAACAGTGTTAACAAAACGTTTATTAAACATGTAGGCCTATATTAATTCATATTTTCACAGTAAATAAATCGCT
Organism: Nilaparvata lugens; assembly: GCF_014356525.2. Lineage (NCBI taxonomy): Eukaryota > Metazoa > Arthropoda > Insecta > Hemiptera > Delphacidae > Nilaparvata > Nilaparvata lugens. The sequence continues at coordinate 13,730,305 of NC_052506.1, forward strand.
TTGAATGAAAGTTTGCTGTTTTCTTATTAATATTTTGATAATTTTCATTCTAAGTAGCCTGTATAAATTTCTAGGTGAAACGTATCTGGATCATACTGGTGCTGCTTTATATACAAATAGCCAAATAACCAACATTGACAATGATCTCAAGAGGAATTTGTACGGCAATCCCCATTCTGGAGGCCTTGCAAGCAAGAAAACTGTTGATACTATTGATCAAATAAGATACAGGTCAGTGAATAGTGTTACAAATAAGTATATTTTCCTCTCCTTGGTGAATCTGCTCAAAATAGCTGAACAATTTTCGATAGCTTAACAATTACTTACTTAATTTTAATAATTTGATTGTATGGTATTTCTCCATAACTGAAAGAACTGACAACATCAACGACTTATTATTTCAATTACTTACTTAATAACGATTATTATATCATTTAAAAATTTAATTTATTCTATCAAAATTTTTCTAGAAAAATAGTACAGGCTCAGCCTAGTTTTCCTCCAATGTCATAATTGTATTATGATTATAGTATTTTATACAATAAATAAATAGGATGATGAAAAATATCTAACGAAGATGAATCCAGAATAATCAAATACTTTCCATTGAACCTGTTGGGTAACCCAATTATGTATTAATTTTTCCTCTCACATTATTCAAAATTTAAACCTATTTGTGATATGAAAAACAATAATACAATAAACCATCCTGCCGGCCACGTTAATAAAGTGGTCTGGGATGTTGCAAGCTTTAGTCTGCTAGCACTGCTTGGTCGTGGGTTCGAATCCCGCCGGTAGACATGGACGTTTCATCATCTTATCAATCATCCTTGCACAGGTAAAACGCTTGTGAGCATTATCCGCATTAAAAAAAGTTGAAAACGAAAATGGTTTTCTCAAATTTAATAATTTTTGTTTTTTGCTGTTCAACACTCTATGAAATATAAATAGATTAGTCGGTATTTTTAATCGGTAATTCACACAAAAGTGACCTGGCAGTAGCGTGGCACTGGCTCTTTGTCATTTCCATGCCACTACAATATAAAAATTATTATATGGTCTAATTTAAACAGAAGTTGCGTTTCGCCATTCCAACTAAAATTTGTAAAAAATATAGATAAATAAATAAATAAATGAAAACTCTGCGTTTAAGCATATCTTATGGTAGTTGAAAAAATCAGTGTCACGCCACCGTCACGTCAGCGCCCCTCAACTCCGTGTGAATTGGGCCTACGATATCTATTATGTTAGATACTAGTTCAACCATTAACTTTGGAAAATATTTTTTAAAGGATTCTCAAGTTCACACGCGATTACCGCTCATAAGCCTCTCAAAAATATTACAATTTACAATAAAGCTCATTATTAATAGTGTTATGTAAAAAAGCCAGAATTATGTTAATTTATCACTTTTTTATTTTAGAGTTCTTCAGCATTTTAATACTAATCCAGAGGAATATAGTGTTATATTCACATCAGGAGCAACAGCTGCACTGAAAATAGTGGCAGAAACTTACAGATTTGGAGATGCAGGTAATAAATGAGAAACTCATAGAGAAATGTAAATAAGTCTTGATTGTCAATTTGTCATTGACAATATTCAATTTTTCATTATCCATATCAACTCCAGTCAGTCGATATAATATAAAGCACGAAACAATAAATACATTCATCTTTCACGGACTAGAACAATATTACAAACCATTCAAAGTTATAGAATTTTGATCCAATTATTTTTTCTTTGTATTTTGATTTTTCATATTTTACGGTGTCATTTCAAAGTGGAAAGGAGTTTTAGTAATTTGAAATGAATGAACAAAAACTGATTTCGAATTATTTTAGCAAATTATTTAAACTCTTTTCCACTTTGAAATAAAACTGTAAAATAGGAAAAAATTGAAATCCAAAGAAAAAATAATTAGACCAAAATTCTATAACTTTGAATGGTTTGTAATATTGTTCTAGTCCGTGAAAGATGAATGTAACAAACAATTCTTAACTCTCACACCGATTGCAATCATTTGTAATCACTAAGAATCATTTTAATCATCCAGAATTACACAAATTACAGAAAATTACCAAAGGCTTATATATTAAGCCCAAAACGTTTCCAATTCTAATTTATAAAACAGTTCAAATGTAGCTAGGTTTTGTGTCACTTAACATTCTTCAATGATCCATTTTGGTCTCCAGACAGCCAATAATTTCATTAGAATCTTATAGTTTTTCTTGAATCAGCCAATTTATAAGGAAACTTATAAGTTTATTTATTTACTTTCTAATAATTTATTTAGTAAGGAAATTTATTTACTAAGGAAATCAATCATTAATTTTCAGAATAGATTCTCTCAGTATTCTTTCTAAATGAAAAATACCCAAAAGTAGAATGCATTTCAAAGTCCAGTGTTTTCACTAAATTATCCGTCTCATTTCAGGAAAAATGGAAAATTCGTTCATCTTCAGGACAATCACACTTCAGTTCTGGGAATGCGTGAGATCATTGCTGCAAGAAATATTGAAATTGAATGCATTTCGTTTCATGAAACATTCAATAGTTTCAACAAGGAAATTGCAGGAAAAGCATCGACCCAACACAGTCAAGGAAACTCTTTGTTTGTTTTTCCGGCTCAATGTAATTTCTCTGGCTTGAAGTACCCGTTATCATGGATCGAAAAATGCCAAAAAGGGATTTTGAATGAACGGTAAGAAATAGTATTCACTACTTTGATAAGTTAATGTTGGTAAATGTTGGTCCAACACAAACATATAGGCATATTATATTTTCAGTGGTCACTAAAATGCCATGTCGCTGAATATATAAATAATAGATCTTATGCAGTTGTCTTCAAGAATGAATCTTACTTTATTTATAAAATAGAATTATAGTACCTTTTTTTTAATTAATAAAATAATATATTTAAAATGCAAATTATAACAATTAGTTGTTATACAGAGTGAGTCATATGTATGGGAACCCTTCAATAAGTTGGAGACTGTTGTAGAAATAATACTGTAACTTTCAGGATAAGTTATTGATCGAATAATCTACCTATTGACGTACAACTGAATTTCAACCCCTCATAAGGGGGTGACTAAGGGGTTGTAACTAGAATATTTTAAATGTAAACACCCATTGAGTGGTACATCATTTTAAAGACCTTTTTAAAACAAGGAAGATGGCATCGATAAAAATTTTCTATGATACTAGTATCCAAAATGACGGCTGATTGAAGTTTTAGTTTTTAAAGAAATGAGGGGTTGTTACTCAAATATTTTAAATGTGAACACCCATTGTGTGACACATAATTTTAACGGCCTTTTCAAAACGAGAAAGATGACATCGATAGAAATGTTCTATGATACTTTTATCCAAAATGGCGGCTGATTGAACTTTATCAATTTATTTCTTCAAGAACTAAAACTTCAATCAGCCGCCATTTTATATAAAAATATAATAGAACATTTTTATCGATGTCATCTTTCTTGTTCTAGAAAGACTATGGAAATGATGTACCACACAAAGGGTGTTTACATTTAAAATATTCGAGTTACAATACAACCCCTAAGTCACCCCCTTATGAGGGGTTGAAATTCAGTTGTCCGTCAATAGGTAGATTATTCGACCAATAACTTATCCTGAAAGTTACAATATTATATCTACAACAGTCTCCAATTTATTGAAGGGTTCCCATACATATGGCTCACTCTGTATATCTATTATATGTATGTAATCTATTATTTTATTAATTTCAAAAAAGAGTACTTTATAATAATATTTTATAAATGAAATAAGTAGCCCTGAATTCATACATTTTATGAATCTTACTCTATATATTATTCTATTTTTATTTATTTTTTTGTTGATACAATTACAAATCATATGAATATGATGAGGATAGAACAACAGGCATAGCCCAAAACAATTCTGTTCCCAAATTTTGATAAATAGAAAAATGTCCGAAAAAATAGGTTATGTTCTTACTGAGGAAAGTTGAGTTCAATTTCTGTCGAAAAATATATATGAGTATCATCATTATGCTCTTTTTAGAGTAGCCTATTACACTTTTTAGTATCCCACATCCACTTGTACTGAAACTCCAATTACAAACATTTCATAAAATTGATGTTGCTTTCCATGACGAAACACTATATAATAACTTTGTGTAGTTCAGAGGCTTCTGAGGCTGATGAAGCTCCTCTTCAGGAGTGAAATGCATTCCTCAATACTCCAAGAAAAGTGATTGGTTTTTTCAAATATTTACAAGTAACACAGTGTCTGAACTACAACAAAGTTATTTCATAAAATTTCTAAAATAATAGAAAGACTTTGAATTTTCAATCTGAAAACTTCCATATTTTATATTTAAAAATGCCTCATTTCAGCCCTTCTCACTTATAATTTATTTTTGATAGGTCGAATTGGGCTTGTCTTTTGGATGCTGCAACATTTGTCTCCACATGTCATTTGGATTTGTCAATTTTTAAGCCAGATTTTGTAACAATGTCATTCTACAAAATGTTTGGCTATCCCACTGGATTGGGTGCTCTTCTCGTTCGCAACTGCAGCTCACATCTGTTGGATAAAGTGTACTACGGTGGGGGAACCGTTCTAATGGCACTCAGCTCTGAGATGTTCCACGTGAAAAGGCCTCTATTACATGAAAGGTTAGTTGTTGCTAAAATCAAAACATCATGTATACTTCTATTATTTCAAATAACTTTGACACATTGTTATGAATTACTTTTTTCTACCTGATGGGGTCAGTTTCTTTTTTATTATTATTCTTATTGGACAATATTCCATGAAGACTTTTATAGATTGAAGTAGATTAATGAGATGACCTTGAAGGGAAATAAATGCATCACCCTCAATCAGTTTAATGAATTGTGTTCATTGGTGATGAGTGGATTTTGAATTTTCAATTTGAAGCTCAGATTTTGCAGGTCGGACACAGCAATGTCTCCCGGCTACATATAGGCCAAAAAGTTATTGACTCTTTGAATTTTTCCAATCTTTGTCTTTTGGCTTATGATTGCATATGCATAAATAATAAATAAAATTATCTAAATCATGTTTTCAAGTCATAGAAAACCCCCAAAAGCCAATGTAATGTCAGAGATTGTAGCATTTTGATGTAGCATAACAGTAAATGCATGTGTACTTGATGTAAACAATTTAATGATGATTAATTATTTATCTAACTTGTGTATAAATCTGTAAACCTCGGCCCTTGCGGTAACACCAATCAATATGACCAAAAACAAGCTCCAGCTAAATATATTGACACTAATTACAAGAATATTCATATGCCCAACAAATTACTTGATTAAGGTCCAATATCGGGGACCGAGCTTGGAAAAAATTTATTACAAAAGAAGAAATTATAGTAACATTCACACACATGAACTCGCTCACTCACTTCCATCACCAACAGTCGACGAAATAATTATTATCAACTGTTTCTCCAAGGATGAATAATAATTATCTTTTTAATGTCCTTCAGCGAGTTTTCCCAGGGATGAGACCTAGTGCAATCGAATCTTTATATTATAAACTTACTGTGTTCTGAATTTCGTGAAAATCGTTAGAGCCGTTTTTGAGATTCGGTGAAATACAAACATATAAACATCCAAACATCTAAACATATAAACAGAAGTTGCACGTTTAATAGTATAGGATATGCTCAAAAAATTACTTGATTAATGTCCATATGCACCATCTCGATTTAGGGTATGATCACATTGGATGCGTGTATGTGCAAGTGCACGTCAGATCATGCATGGTAGTCATTGAAACGCGTGCACGTATACGCATTCAATGTGATCATAACCGAAAACGCAGAATTAAACACCTTATGTGGCAATGCCAACATGTAATCGTAGATTTGCGTTAAACGTAGATGGTACACATATGGTTTGTGATTTTGTATTCAAATTTTTTCAAATAAGTGCAATATTTCTAAAGTGTTTTATTCATTGTGATACACTCTGTGATTCATTTAAAGTATTATGTCAACTTTCAAAAATTCAAAATCTTCAAATCATTATTCCTGGATCAAAAATCAAGTGACAAAGCAGTGTGTGATATCATGACCTCAAACTTTGGACAACATTACGGTAACTTTTTATAAAAAATTTTTGGAGAGAAATAGTACAGGCTCAGCCTATTTTTTCATTCAATATCATAATTTATATTATGATTGTACAGTAGTATTTTGTACAATAAATAAATTAATAAATAAAATAAATATGGTCATTAGTAGGGTTAACTAATTAATATTAATCAACACATCAGGTTCAAATTGAAAAATTATGTTTTTTTCGTAGATTTGAAGACGGAACTTTAAATTTCCTCTCGATTATTTCGTTACAACATGGATTCACTATGCTGAAAGAGCTGTATACAGACATGAAAACCATTGCTGAACACTGTCTTGCTATGGCTCGCTATTTACACCATAAACTCCTCCACCTCCATCACTCAAATGGGAATCCGGCCGCTGTTTTGTATCATGATACGGACTTTGAAAACCAGTCCACACAAGGAAATATAGTCAACTTCAATATTTTGAGGTGTACTGGTGATTTCGTGGGTTATGCTGAGGTAATATTTCATTCGAAACCATCCCAATTTAATTATAACAAATAAGTTTTACTTTCTTAATGCACATCCGAGTGATTCGAAACTTCTTCAAGATTTACTATTAAATCTATCCGGCGTGATTAATGTGTTGCATATCCATACGTTTTCACTATTGACAAAACATTTATGAAGTGGAAAATGCACTTAATATTAGTAGTGACGATCGTTTCGACCTGGTGTGGGTCATCATCAGACAGTCTGAAACAGACAGGTCGAAGCGATCGCCATTACCAATAGTAAGTGCATTTTTCACTTCATAAAACTGCGTTTACACCAAAGTTATTAAAAAAATGTTAATAACTTAATCCTTATAGATTCTATTAGATTGAACATAACTTATCATACACATGATGAACATATGTGTTTGTCAAGTTCCGTTCAATCTAATAGAATCTATAAGGATTAAGTATTAACATTTTGTTAATAACTTTGGTGTAAACCCAGCTTAAGAGTTTTAAGATAATTGAGTTTTAAAATTCAAGTTTTAAATCTATTCCATAGTAATAATAATTATATTCTATTTGCAACAAAAGTATAGTAAAACAATGTAATAAAATTAATAAAACAATATAAAATCTTTTAACACCCTTTATTTTTAAAAAAAACGTTAAAATAGTTTAACAAATAGTTTTGGTGATATCACACCATCGTCAGGTTATAAAATAAAATAAAATTCAATAAATGTTATTAATAGTTGATACAAAATAAACATATGCTTAATTTCATATGATTAATTTATTTTTGGTTAAAGTTATTAAATTTAAATTTTAAATTTATATATATTTTTTTAATTTTAAATTTTATCTATTCACTTTTAATTTTATCAAAAATAGGATCATTTAAGTCAAATTGGATTATATTTATTGAATTGAATTATTCCTATTCAATTTTGCAGTTTTATAGATATAAAATTCTTCTTTTATATTCAATTTATTACCTTCATTACCAAGTCAATGAAGTGTTTTTATAAAACAATGTAATACAGTTGAAAAATGTCAGATAAATTATTACAATAACAGAAAATATCAGTCATAAAACAAAACTCTAATAACTTTTAAAAATTCATGGAATTATGATATAGATATTGATACAATTTATTAAATATGATACCAACCAGTAACATGGGGGTTTGAATTGACTCTTCCATCAAAACTGAGTGTAATTGATGCCTGATCACTTCTCTGATTATCACTGTTCTAGTTTTACTCCTCTGGTACATGAAAACTTTCACTTATCTTGTACTTTCATAGGTTTTGTTCTACCTGAGAAGAAAATATTCCACTCTCCTGTTATTCCAAAAATTTAATTTTGATTATTCAACTACCTAAAATGAAATAAAATGAAAACGATTTTATTCATTCAAAGAACAGTACAATAACAGAAAAATCAGTATCTTATCATCAAAACATAGAACTTTTCACATGAATATAAAAAAGTGAACAACTACAAGACTTGACCTATTCCGGACTATGTGTAACCTCATCTAAATTTGGGAGAGGAATAGCACAAGTTACCTTATTTTTTCTCTCCCTATCATCTTGATTATGTTCTTATTTTATAAATCAACAAAGAATATAATTATTTAACATCTATATATCCCATGGATATCCATTAGATATCTAGGGATTTCCTGTGGCTATTTTTGAATGGATATCCCAGGAATATTATGTGCTGGCTGGGAATGATAAGGTTGATTGGGTTCAATCACCTTATTCTCGCATTAAGCTGTAGAATTTATGAGTATTTTTCTTATTATGAAAGTCTCAATAATTTTTATAATTTGAAGGTACAAAACTTGGCAAACCTGCATAAAATACACTTGAGAACTGGATGTTTCTGTAATCCTGGTGCTTGCCAACGTCATCTGAATCACAGTACAAATCTTTTGCGACATCACTTCAAGGTAATACAACTCATTCCCAACACTCTATATTTAATATTCAATGTACAATGCCAATATAATTCAACTTTTAAATATAAGAAATCTCTTTCTGAATTTCGATTTCTGAACAAAAATCCAGTGTTTGAGATCCAAGCCTCAGTCGAAATCTTGAAACGTCCAGAAACCATCAAGAGCAGCATTCAATTGATCAAATCTTATATCAAACGCAACAAATCCACCTAAGAAAGATTCAGAAAATGATTCATTTGACGATATTCAATTCATGATCATAAATATTCAGCCGACGTTCATTCATGGCAGATTTGAAGGATAATGAATGCTCCAAAAGTCCAGGAAAAGTTACAAACTTTGAGTGAATTGGATGAAATTTCGAACGTTGACTGACGACCCTTCAAGATTAAACTTATGCTCCTAGATTCAGAGGGTTTCCATGATCGCGTTCACCGCAGATCGTCTTTATGGGCATGAAATTCCCCTACTGTACCTAATGAATATTGAAGTGAAATGTGTATCTTGTTTGGTCAAACATCTAGTAATTTATTATTGAGAGATGGGCTATGATTTAATTATGGGCATGGAATTTACCTACTGTTCCTAATGAATTGTGTATTTTGTTTGGTCAAACATTTAGTTCCTAATTTAGTATTGAGAGATTGGTTATGATTTAATTATGGGCATGCCCATAATTATGTTCCTAATGAATATTGAAGTGTTTTGTGTATCTTGTTTGGTCAAAAATCTAGTAATTTAGTATTGAGAGATGGGTTATGATTTAATTGTCAGTACTTATTGGCAACAATTGCAACAAAATTAAAAAATTAAGACTTCTCGATTCTAGTTATTTGTAATCGATCTAGTAATGAATGAAGTTAATTCGTTTTCCCAAGAGCATATCCATTCAATTGTGGTGTTGTCATTTGATCGCAGCAAGGCCATGTGTGTGGTGACGATCAGGACCTCGTGGACGGCCAGCCGACGGGCTCAGTGCGGGTCTCGTTCGGCCCCTACTCGAGGAGGGCGCATGCCGACCAACTCATCAAAATGATTGAGGATTGCTTTGTTGTCAAGCCTGCCATTTACAGGGCAAGTATAACAGTCGTCAGGTTCATTGACGGCTCAAATTATATATTCAGGCTAAGTATTTAAAGTATTATGTCAACCTTTAAAATTCAAAATCTTCAAATCATCATTCCTGGATCAAAAATCAAGTGACAAAGCAGTCTGTGATATCATAACCTTAACCTTTGGACAACATTAACTTTTTACCAAAATGTATGGAGTTAAATAGTACAGGTAAAAACGGGAAAAACGATTAGTTTGTGTGCTCGTGTAGCTGTGTGTAATAATATTGTTATTGTTTTAGTTTATATTTTACCAGATTTGGTTTAGTTTGTTGTTGTAGCTCATTGCAAGTTTGTCTTTTTTCATGACAAAAATTATTTTATTATGAATTTTCTATCAAAGTTTTAGACTCTTTGTTTATGACACGTAAAATAAAGGTTATTGACTGTAGTTTTGGATTATTGAGGGAGTTGGTTAATTTTCCAAGAGAGCTAGCCCAAGGTAAGTTACTGGACTCCCCACTAACAAAAAGCTATAAGAATTTACTTCTTTACAAGGCGATAATTTTATAAGTAGTTAATTGTGAAAAGTAAAATTTACTCTATTTAAAAGAGTTGGTACATGGAAACTTGACTTGTAAGTACTGTACTAGATGTGGAGTTAGAGAAAATAGTTATTTGTATATGTATAGTGAAAAATACCGCTTTTTCTCCCAGAGGGGAAAGATTGATGCCCGAGGCGAAGCCGAGGGCAACAATTTCCCTGAGAGAGAAAAAGCATTTTTCACTCGTGATGTACACAACATTTTTCCTCCAACTACATTTTTATTTTTATAAAGACTGCAAATAAAATAATTCTAAAAAACTGATGTGACCAGTAACAATGTGTTACAACATAACCTAAGAAGTAAACAGCTGGCTTGTAATCACAGTTCACCGCTGACAGCGCTATAAGCTATATGTCGGCGAAAGTTGTAACAACAATGGCCGACTCATAACTACAACAATGATGAAGTTCCTGTTTCAAATTTGATTATTTAATGGGAATATTCGTTGGCTGGTATTTCGAATAATAAGATATATTAAAAAATATTTATAAATTTTTATAGTATACTGATATGAAGTATGTGATACTTTTAGCATACAAACATATATTTCATATATTGATCAAATTTCTGGTTGAGGTATTGAATTTAGTTGGTTTAATTACTACTCTATAATTATGCTTCCTCATCTGAGCTTAGACCACCTAACCTATTTCAAATGTAAGTTTTTAAAATAGAGATGCTTCCAATGTTATTTAAATGGAGTTACTTTTACGCTCAAGGGAGTTTTTCTGTTTTTCCACCCCGAGAGCGGAAAAGTGACAATTTAGTATGTTCCAGGGTGTAAAGTAAGCACTTTAGACAGAAGGTGGAGGAAAAATGAACTGAATTCATTCTAAACATTTTTTTTACTTTTATATTCGTAGGATACGTTATTGCTCTCCTTAAAATGTTCTCTAATACCCAGAATTTGAAGTGAAACTTTGATAACAATCATCTTCATCAGAAATTCAATCCATGCTATTTGGAGTAATTTTCAAAAATATTCATTCACAATTCAGTTTATTCTAATAGGTAATGTTTTTTTTTGTATTGCAGATACCAGATTCGTGGATCAAGCAATCGGAGAAACTTATGAAAAAATTCAGGGAAGGCGTTGACGAAGTTTCAGTATTAACGGAAAAAGTTGTTGCAGTGAATGGAAGTCAAACCTCAACAATCTCGGATTCTTTATTACCAGTGCTGTGAGTGTCGATTAATAGCTTTGCATCTATTGGAACCGGTAAACGTTCATCACTTCAAAGTTTCCAATAATAAGAATTATTATCATTATATGACAATGAAGCAACAGGCTATATACCGGGTGTCCCACAAAGAAGTTTACACGTTTGATTTTATATTACTTGCCCATTCATGCACCAAACTTTTTTAAATCTTACACAGTTTACAAAGTAGGTTCTGAAAATATTCTGGGAAAATTTCAGCTCCCTAACCTTCGTAGAAACAAAATAGCGGCATATTGAAAATTTTACAATTCGCTTCCTATAAAAACTACTTTTATGAGTGACTATCTGATTTGTTCACTACGTTGCGGTAGTCTTGCCTCATTGGATGGTACCAGAAATGGATCAAGCAATCTTCCAATAAGATGGTGCTCTACCACATTTTGAAAATCATATCAAGCAATTACTAAATGACAAAGGTCATGGCCGTTGGATTGGTCGTGGAAATGATTTTGTAGATTGGCCACCCCGATCACCAGATTTAACTGTTTGTGACTTCTTATTATGAGCTTACTTGGAGGAAAAGAGTTTATACCCATAGCTTCAATAATGATGAGGAACTAAAACTATAAATAGAAGAGGAACTTCTCCGGATACCGCGGAGTTTCTTTTTAAGAGCTTACGAATCATTTCTTAAGCGCTGTTATCAGTGTGTTGCTGTGGATGGATTTCAATTTTAATAATTTTGGACTTTATGGTTTTTCATTAGGCTATGTTCTAGTTATTTTTCAAGTCATATTGCCCTAAAGTGCAACAATAAAAATATTTTATAAAACCAAAAACAAATTTTTAATGCTCTTAAGGTATAGTTTTTAATATGCCATCATTTTGTTTCTACGAAGGTAAGGGAGTTGAAATTTTCCCAGAATATTTTCAGAACCTACTTTGTAAATTGTGTGAAATTTAAAAAAGTTTGGTGCATGAATGGGCACGTAATATAAAATCAAACGTGTAAACCTCTTCGTGGGACACCCGTTATAAGCGTATGGTGTCGCAGTGGTTAAAGGGCCAATAATTATTAAATATGCGTACACAAATATGCAGCCTCCTAAAGAATTTGTCAGAATAAAAAATATGCGTAACACAAATATGCAGCCTCCTAAAGGATTTGTCAGAATAAAATATAAAAGCAACACAAGCTAACAAGTAAAGCCGCGTTTACACCAAAGTTATTAACAAAATGTTAATAACTTTATCCTTATAGATTCTATTAGATTGAACGGAACTTGACAAACTCATATGATCATGGAGTATGAAACGTTATGCTCAATTTAATAGAATCTATAAGGATTAATTTATCAACATGTTCTTAATAACTTTGGTTTAAACGCAGCTTAAGTAAGAAAGTTTGACAACAGTTGGACAGTCCGCAAATCCCCATAGAATGAAGCAATTTAAACTGCTTAGATAAATTGATAGTCACAATCTTCATAATATCAATTATAAAATCATTATTCGAAACATACTTGATACCAATCCCCTTACACTTATTCATTTCATTGAATGGTTTATTCAATAATTATAATTAACAGATCATTACAACAATGATTGAGAGAGAAACAATAGGCTTAAACCAAAACTGTCTCTCTCCTGAATATCCATGTAGTAATATTGTATTCATGAATAAGGCTCTTTATCTTATGGTTCAAATCATCTTAAAAATTCTCATACCAAACATTTTCATACCAGATATTATGAATTTAGATTACAGATTGAATAGAACATTTCACTGTCAACTTATAAAATATTCAAATATATTGGAAAAAATCAAGACAGACTTCTACTTCTTCTACTTCTACTTCTACTTCATTAAGTTTTCTGTTGTTTGACGCTAATGACCAAGGTAGATAGATAAATAGATAGGCTAATGTCAACCTAAAACTAATATAAAATTTATATATCAACCTGCAAGGTTCAGGTATGGTGTCAGAGCACTTCACGTCAATCCAAGGGCATTTGATGTGATTTCACGACTGTTTATTTGCAACCGCAATCATAGGCTTAACATGTTCATCGGAAACACGAGACTAACCCTAGGAAAATCTTGGTTACAATACCGTCATGTAGTGATGTGGATCGGGAATATTCCCAGTGGGAAGGAACTTATGATTTGGCAATATTTCCGAGGCAAAGAAATTTTGGGAATTTATGGGAACTTGAGGGAATTTATAAAATTGTTCTGAAAATGATTAAAATTGATCAATCCCACTCATATTTTACATCAATAAATCATCATTCTATTTGATATTGATCAAGCTCAGCCACATTTTACATTGATATAATCAATAAATCATCATTCTTTGAGCCTGTTTTTGCTCACTCACTGTCTTTTAAATACTCGTATAGTCCAGTCAATGAAAGATTATAGAGGGAAAATTTTGGAACACAATTTTTGACCCCGTAGCTCTTTTAAGCGTAGTAAGGGGGTAAACATATCAAAAGTCCTCACTACTTCCCCCTGTGCTAAGGTGGGGGGGGGGTGGTTTGCCATAATTTGTTTTTTGCATATATCTCCAACAATATGCGCCTTTCGGAAATTTTTGTCCAACACAATCATAATATCAAGCTCACAAATTATCTTACAAGTTTCATTTCCAACATTTTTCCATATCTCTCATAGTTTTCTAGGTATGAACTCTCTAAGGTATCACATTTTGAAGAAAAACCCTTCCGGCTCCAATTTTTTCATCTTTTTGGCCTTATAACTTTTTAACGATTCATTGAAAAAATCCGCACTAATCATGGGCTCATAGAGCATTATATTATCTTCAATTCCATCTATGGTCTCATTATTTTACGCATCTTCCAACTATTGTTGCAGCCGTTATGGTGTTGAGTGTGAAATCTTCAGTTCAACAACAAAAGCTCAATTGCCAGGGAAATTGGGAGGGAATGTTTGGAATATTTGACTACGCAGCTTTGTTTGAACTTGTTAGAAGATGAACATATCAAAAGTCCTCATCCCTACTCCTTGAGCTTAAGGGATGAGGGTAGTTTTAAGTTGCATTTTTTTATTTCTGGCTGACACGCATGTAACTGGGAAACAATGCATTTCAGCGACATGGCTAACTGAGTGAAAATGAAGCTAGATAAATTTCCAACAAGTTGTGTACAGTAGAGTTTTGTGATATCTTCTTTAGTTTTTGAGATATTAACTTTTAAAAGTATAAATTCTTTGAAAAGACAGTTATTCTTCAAAAGTATAAACTTTGAACTTTTGCACTTTCAGGGCTTATTACTCAACAACAATGCATCGAAAGAATGTAATTTTTTCACACAGGTGGTAGGAGTGAGGACTTTCAATATGATTACTCCCTTGCTATCCTTAAAAGAAGAGCTACGGGGTCAAAAATTGTGTTCCAAAATTTTCCGTCTAAAATTTTCATTGGCTGGACTATAGGAGTATTTAAAAGACAAGTTGTAGAGCATTCAATTCTCTTCAATTTAATCTATTATTTCATCATTTTATGCATTCCATCAATTTTTATAGCAGTTTTAGTGTTGAGTGTGGTAAGAGTGAGGACTTTTTATATGCTTACCTCCTCACTATCCTTAAAAGGACTGCAAGGTCAAAAATTGGCTTCCAAACTTTTTCCTCTATATATTTTTGAGCATTGGTTGCCTGGACTAGTATCTTATTACTATTTACCTAAGTGAGCCTCAATGACTCTTGAAAGGTTGTGAGCTTTGGAATTATTTTCTTTTTAATATTGAATTAAACTCGAGTATGTTCCTTGTTTTAGTTAAGCCTATTTTGCTGTATTTTATAATTTCTAATTTTTAGATTTATATTCTACTCTAATCTTTATTCAAGGGGTCAATTATTTTTGTGCGGAGAGATTGAATAGAATCATGCAATGAAAGTTAAATTACACTCAATACCTTGTTGATTTTGTTTACCTGATTTACAGGCATTTATTAGTAAGTAAAAAAATCTTATTCAACTTGTAAGACATGAAAGTAGCATGATAATAGTGGTGCAATTGAATGATTTATTGAGTGTTCATTTCTCCTTTCAGTATATGAACTTCAAATTACTGTTTTCTTTGAACTTACTACAATTTATAAGTTATTCATCCTTTCATTTCTTACATTAATCTGTTGTATAACAGGTGATTGAGACCATGTGTAACATAAAACGTCTTTTTCGGTCATTTTTATGAAAGAAATCATAAATTTCCTTAAGTTCCCATAAATTCCCGGGAATTTATGATTTTTGGGAATATTTCCCTTAAATTCCCTGGGAATATTTCCTCGATC
Organism: Nilaparvata lugens; assembly: GCF_014356525.2. NCBI lineage: Eukaryota > Metazoa > Arthropoda > Insecta > Hemiptera > Delphacidae > Nilaparvata > Nilaparvata lugens. The sequence goes on from NC_052506.1 coordinate 13,746,000, forward strand.
TTGGATTCCCGGGAGTTTTACATCACTACCGTCATTTTATCTTACGAAGTTACACTTGTAGCTAAAAATATGTATGACAAAAAGTTTCGATTCAGCTATTACTTCTAGTGAGAGTTGAATGGTAATTTATTATTATTATTATTTATTTAATCATTCAGAATTACACAACTTACTGAAAAATACCACAGGCTTATACGCCCAAAACGGTTCCAATTCTAATTTATACAACAGTCCAGATGTAGCTAGGTCAAAATTCTTCAATTACACACTCAATTTACAATTCAGTAAATTAATTTAATTAGTTTATTCTAATTCAATGGTTGGAGCTTAACTTATACAGCATTTTTCATGAATGTTATTGTTAATGTAGTTTTACAGAAAACCGTCATACTTAAATTCACTATTCCTTGTATCTACTACTCATCAGATGAATACATTTTTTACTGTATTAGTCAGGGCAATTACTTACTATCAATACTATCCAATGATTACAATACACAGATGAGTTCCAAAAGTAGAATAACTGTAGCCAGAGGTTGACGGGATTTTTTTATCAATTGGAATTATTCATTCCGTTTTTTGAACTATTTTTAATGTCACTACAGTGTAATTTTTGAATATGTATTAGTTATTAAAACTAGTACTCACTGTGGAGCGCTTCCGGATTATTTAAATCCATTTTAAACTCAATTCGGATTTAAATAATCCGAAAGCTCTCCACAATAAGTACTAGTTTTATAACTATAATTCAAAAATTATAATGTAGTGTCGTTAAAAATAGTTCAAAAACGGATTATTACTCACAGTTCGTCATGGATAATAAAATGAATGAGTGAAATTCATTATTTAATAGATCATGAAAAGATTACGGTAAACTTTGAAAAATGAAAGTCATTATTATTTAACGAAAATCCTAAATAAATGCTGTAAATCACCCCGAAGACTTCTGCTACTGCAGACATTGACAACAGGGTTAACAGCTAGATGGAAATTCGATGAGAACTACTATCCTAAAATTAGTTGCCAGCCCGGGAATCGAACCCGGTACCTCCCAATTGCCAGTCAGGAATGCTTACCCTTACACCAAACGCGCTCATTTTATACAAAGCCATAGCGGCCAACCAGTTACAGATGGAATTAAATAGCGAATGCATTTATTCAAATGCTAATTAATATATCATTATTATTTAACGAATTTTTACAGATGGAATTAAATAGAGAATGCATTTATTCAAATGCTAATTAATATATCATTATTATTTAACGAAAATCCTTAATAAATGCTGTAAATCACCCCGAAGACTTCTGCTACTGCAGACATTGACAACAGGGTTAACAGCTAGATGGAAATTCGATGAGAACTACTATCCAAAAATTAGTTGCCAGCCCGGGAAGTCTGCAGTAGCAGAAGTCTTCGGGGTGATTTACAGCATTTATTTAGGATTTTCGTTAAATAATAATGATATATTAATTAGCATTTGAATAAATGCATTCTCTATTTAATTCCATCTGTAAAAATGAACGTCCTATTCTCTGATGTATACGCTTTTGATTATAAATCCATCAGTTCACCTACATGTTTGGTTCGAAAGGGGAATTTTCCCTCTATAAAAACTATGGAATTGTATTGAATATATCACTTGAAATGAAATGACGACGATCATTGATGTTAGATTTTGCTTCAATTTTCTAGTGAATGCAGACTCCATGAAATCAATCTCTATCCAATCAAATCGTGTGGAAGTCTGTCGGTTGCCAGTAGCTGGATATTGGATTGCCGAGGGCTCCAGTATGATAGACAGTGGATGGTGGTCTCAGCTTCAGGCGTAGCTCTCACTCAAAAAACTGAACCAAATCTATGTCTCATCAAACCACAGTTGAATCTATCCAATGAAGAACTTATTCTTCGTGCAGATGGTGTGTATGCAATTCAATTATGACATTCCATTGTATGATTCAGTTGTATATTTCATTCTGTTGAAATATATATGATTTAGTTCATATTACACTTGAAAATGGCTCTTGAAGAATTGAAAATAGTAGTGTGGCAATAAAATAAAGGGTACTTGATAATTTGTATTGTGTTTCATTGTATGTTTAAGGAACCGCCACTTGAAATTTGTAGTCGCACAATTTTCAAGTTGTTTTCATCTGTACTATTATAAAGGAAAGAATTGGCTTGTACACAAAAAGGATGGGAAATTATGTCTGACGCATCATCGCGTCTGAACTACTGGACTGATCAACATTAATATTTTTTGCATTTAGATTCTTAGTTAATTGAGGATGGTTATAGGCCTCTTTTCAATTTTTCAAGATTTCATCACACCAAGATTTCAGTTTGTAAAGTTTTAAAATTGACCCTTGCGGAGCACGGGTACCTGCTAGAATATAATAAAAAATATTTCTGTTATTACTAGTTAATCCACTTTTACTGGGAAGTTTTTGGGCACACTTCAACTAGAAACAATAGACACTATTTTCTCGCAGAAAAATAATCTGATTAGTGTTCTTAAGTGAAGGCTGTTTCTTGAATTTGATATTACTGGAAAACGTGAATTTATTGAATCATTGCAGTAATATTTTCGAATCTGAAATTTCAACGTCGTGAAACTGATACTCCGTATTCTGTAAATTGCATTGGACTGAGGGAATATCATTCTTGATCATCTGCTCTCAATCATCCTATACCTCTCTGGTCTCATACCAGGGAATTGAGAGGGGGAGTACAGTTTATAAATTAATAATATTGTCCAAATAAGTATTTGCACCCGATTTTGCATATTAGTGAAACACTAATCCGATAAATAGGGCATTAATAGTAATAAAAAGGACTATCGTAGAACAATGATAACTAAATTTCTTGATAAATTCTATTTTAAATGTATCAAGTCCCCAAACATGATGTTTATTTCAATATGAAAAAATTAATAAATGATTGATCATAAAAAACACAGATTCAACTTATTGGAATTTAATCTTCCATTTAGTTATTGCTGAGGACATTCAGTATGAAATGTTTTTAGAAAACATGAAAGTTTTTCTGAATAGATACTCATCTTGTGCAATTCTTATAAATGACCTATCCATCAATGATTTCAAGTTGGTTGAGAATTACAATTTTAATATCCTGTACTATTAAACGAGAAATTTCTGTTTATATGTTAAGATGTTTGTATGTCACCGGATCTCGAAAACTGCTCTAACGATTCTCACGAAATTCAGAACATAGTAGGTTTATAATATAAAAATTCGATTGCACTACGTCTCATCCCTGGGTAAACTCGCTGAAGGACATTAAAAGGATAATTATTACGGTATTCATCATTGGAAAAATAGCTGATAATTTCGTCGTCTGTTGATGATGGAAGTGAGTGAGCGAGTGCATGTGTATGGGACTGAGACAAAATTATGACTTAGCTGTTGAACTTTTGTAATCATTCAATCAGGTTTTTAGTGCCGGTTGCATAAAAGCTGGTTAAATTATTTTAATAATGATTAGAACCAACCAGAGAAGCCATCTTTTTGAAATGGTCTTCTCTTATTTGGTTCACGTGAAATTAATCAGGATTAAGATTAAACCGGCTTTTTTGCAACCGGGTCTTTGTGAGATAAATTTTTGCATTCCTCTAGAAATTAACCTCAATCCACTGTGATTGAATAGAACCTTTTTGTATGAACTATAAATATATTATAATTTATTCTTTCGTAATTAATTTTTTATACTTTTGTACTCCAGATCGAAGCTCGGTCCCCCGATATTTTTATATTACAACCGCCTTCAAATCAAATCAAATATAAAATTAACTTGACTATGGATTATCGATCTTTAGCACCGAAAAACCCCACAATGAAATATTGGATTTGTTGCAGGACACAACCCTTGTTCGGTAAAATTGCAAACTGATGACGTACAAGATGTGCAAGATGTATCAATGTGCCAGAGCAAAGTGTGTGGAGACTGCATCGCTGCCATAGACTGTGGCAATGAAGTGTCCAGTTGGTTATCTTCAGTTCTAAATCGGCCTGGAATCAGATTAATTCAACAGAGTCCGAAAGACAACAGGACTGTGAAACAAGCACGGAATGAGGGTTTGTGATAATTTTAATTTTTTTCTTAAATAAATAGATTAATATAATAAATATTGAATGACTTTTTTATTTTTTGGTGACGTGACGAAGTTCGGACAGTAATGCCTAAAAATATTGTGGAGAAAATAAGTACTTTTCATTATAATTTCTTATTGAAATTAATACAATCAGCATTTTCAAGGCGGCAGATATAATGCCGGTTGACGATCAGCCATGAAATTATGTTGTATCATTAACTAGGAATCTCAGACTTTTTTTATTGCTGAAGTTTAGACTCCACTGACTTTCGGAATATTATCACAGATTATTATGTTTGTATCATTCTTTGTTGTGACGAAGCAAGTATTGTCATGATGAGTGATTCTAGAGTAACATATATTTATTTGTCTTATTCTTCGTTAATCCGTATTGAGGACTATTACGTATTATCTTATTCTGGCTTATGCACATAATTTAGTTGCACTGTTTATCTCATATATGGATTAATTTGTTTTGTTTGTTTTCGCATTATAATCCTATAGTCTATAATCTATATATTTATTGACTATATATTTATATTTCTATATTTATTTATTCATCATTCACAATCAACTTAAAGACAAAGAAACATACTACAGTCCAAAACTTCTTCTTATCCCAATTTCATTAAATAAATTGTCCAAATAAAGGTTAATATGTGAAACTTTTCAATTCTTCACTAATTTCTACATTGAAACAAAACACTACATACATTTTCAATTTCGAATTTAGAAGCTTAATGTGGAGCTCCAAAAGCACACCAAACAGAATGTTATGTGGAATAAGTTGGAATTAAAAAGCACACTTCAACAATACGATCTTCTTTATTTACAACATAACAACATTTTTACAACATAACAACATACTTTCCTTGTAAGTCAATTTATGGAGAAGATTTAGTACATTTCCAGAAAAAAAAATTATGAAAATAATTCTAGCAATCCGTTGTCATGATTCAAATCAAATTTTATTTTATTTTGTTTGATCAAGAGCAACGTGCTCATATGAGAGAATAACACCTAAGTATAATATCATCTACAGTTATAATATATAGATTTTAGTGTATAGGATTGCAATAATGCGAAAACAATCCAAAAAATCAATATATCAATCAATAATATTACTATTTTTTGGGTCATGATCACATTAAAAAACATTATTTCATTATATTTGAATATCTATTTGAAGTCAGAGCAGCCTGAATTCATTGTCCTCATATTCTCTATGTTTTGTCTCATGCTAGTCTCGTTTCTTTATTAATGATATCATTTCAGATAGCAGTGGAAAGTCTCTACTCTCTCTGTCCAATCAATCCCAGTACCTCCTAGTGAACAAAGCAAGCATCGACTGGTTGTCGAATCTCCTTCCTGAAGGTTCAGATTGTAAAAAGGTAAGTCAAATCGAAACATCAACGCTATCAAATTTAAGCCATCAAATTCCAAATTGAAACATGAATCATCATACTTTAATGTTTCGGTCTAAATGCAAGTGCCTTATTAAATATGTTTAAACGTAGATTGAAAATTTTCCTAATTGCTATGCCTGAACACGATTTCGAATGCACGTGTAACATTATTGTGTAGTGTCTATTGTGTTTTTGTTCAAAGTTTATCATGATACACTTCACTTTCATAGCTATTGTGCTGTCGCTGTAACTTTAGATCATTTATCAAGTACTTTCTTCATATGTTCTTAATAATAATAATAGCTTTATTTACATTCTTTAAAGAACAAAAGCCTCTCTTATGAGGTATATATGTGGTTGGCAACAAATACAATTTCACAGTAATTTAAATAAAAAATATTGACAGACTCTGAATTGAAAAGTGGAAAATTTTCATATGCTCTCAATGCTTTATTAATATTATTGTCATTTATAATTCAAGAGCGGACAAATTTATGATTCATGAATTGATAGATTTAAGATTTATGATAAACAGTTCTTATTTCTTGTTTAATTCTGATATTTTTTTATTCAGTATCATGTGAAATCAATAATTTATATATTATGTATTTGGTACTCCCATGCTCGAAAGAGCTTGCATATGAGTATTTTTTTTAAATATTGTAATAAATAAATAAAATAATTTCAAATGAAGTTGATTGGAGTTTAATTTCTTTGTTCAATATTCCAGTCTTCAACAGAAATTCATATTTTAGTTTTCAACAACCTAAATATTTATTTTTTTAATATATTTTGAAATGATCACATTTGATGATTGATTTTCCCATTTTTTAAAAATTTTATTCAAATTTCATTGTTTGAATACAGTGTACTTATATGGATTAATTAATACAATAAAGTCTATTCAATGTACAGGGTGTTCTGGAAAAAGGTGCTTAGCCAGGGGGTGATTTCTCACATCAAAAAAAGAAAAACGTTCTAATTAACATTGGTCCGAAAATGCTTAGTTACCAAGTTATACAGGGTATTAATCAGGCTGTTAATCAAGATGTTAAATTCAGTGTACTTCATGTAAAATGAACTGAGAAATTAAATAAAACCGTTTCCAGGCCATTAGCTACAGTAATTTTTAAGATATGTGATGAAATACGCGAAACTTGGTCCCGAAAAACAAGTTCGTTTAAGGTTTTAAGCAGATTTACTATGTTAAAGGTACATTAAACCCAAGATATTTTCTCACAGAACTTGTAGAGAATTTAATTTCGGAGAGAAAGATGTAGAATAAGTCTATAATAGGCAAACGCAACCTTGACAAAATAATACTTAATTGCATACAAAACGCATGAAAAATAGACAAGATCTTTATGGAAAACGGTTTTATTTAATTTCTCAGTTCATTTTACATAAAGTACGCTGAATTTAACATCTTAATTAACAGCCAACAAATACCCGTAGGGCAGGGGAACTGAAATTCAGACGAAATCTTTCACCATGTATAACTTGGTAAATAAGCATTTTTGGACCTATGTTAATTGGAACTTTTTCTCTTCTTTTGATGTGAGGAATCACCCCCTGGCTTATGGGCACCTTTTTCATAACACCCTGTATAATATATTATTCATTGTATCAATTTGTCTATTCAATGTTTAATATATGGCATATTTATAATATCGATATATTTGCTTACAGGAAAGCATGGTGGACCGGTTTCGTGCCAATTTGGTTGTGGATGGCCCTCAACTGGAGCCATTCATTGAACAGACCTGGAAAGCTGTGCGAATAGGAAACGTCTTGTTCAAGGTGAATAGCAAATTCTATTCATATAGGCCTATCCACCGAGAACTGTTTAATTGAAACATTAATTAAATTTAACATTTTTATTTATTCTTCTTAATAAATAATATCTTGATGGTGATGAGATTGAAAAATACAGCAGCTTATACCAATTTATTCCATCAGTTTGTTTCAATGCTGCATGGAAAAAACATTTCAGAGATTATGTGCTTATTTTCATTCTCTGCTCCTCTCAAACGTTTCCATCAGATTAATAATTTTTTGTGATCTTTGGGCTGGTTGGAATTGAGCAATGAGCAAAATTTCTCTAATATATGAATATTTTCTATTTTTTCTTAATGTGTAATATTTCTTCTATGTTTGATTTTGAAGCATCTAAATTTGAAAATCTGTTTTGTGAAAATATTTTTGGAATGAAAATTTTGTGATGTGAAGAACTACATGACAATCTATTTCGAACTATGTGTTACCCAATCTAAATTTGGGAGAGGAACAGCACAAGGCTACCTTATTTTATCTCTTCCTATCATTTCTAATCATAACATTTTCCAGGGGAAGGTCATTTTTTACAAAATTGCCAAAAAATTTCAAGATATTAAAAGGTTTGGTGTTGAGTTGAATGAATATTTGGTAGGTTGATCACTGTATTCGTTACAGGAGTTTGATGATAATTGATGTGTATGAAATTTGTTTGTTATTTTTATTTAGGCTACATAAAATTTTGTGACACTTTTGTACATGTTTAATGAATAAAGATTTTTCAATTTAATTCAAAAATAATTTTGATGATGTACTTATTGCAAGAATAAAGAATTGTGTTCATGGCAGTATGCTTCTCAAACCTTAATGTTCATATTACTAAAAGTCATAACATTTTCTTAACCAAAACTATTATGTATTGAAAATTCATTTCATTCTTCAATTCAACTATTTCAGTTTCCAAGTATTTTAGGTTAATTCTTTTGTTTCCTCGCTATTCCATTTCAAAAGTTTGTATTACTATAACTCATTTTCTAAACATCACATTCATTAATATAATTAATTATAAAAAAATATTAGTACTCTTTTGTTATATTTTTATATAAACACGTATAGTTCGAGCACTTATGCTCTATATCAAGTGTCAAAATGGCATAAGTGCTCGAAATTAGTCGTGTTTATATAAAAATATAACAAAAGGGTAATATTAATCTTACTGAGCATTCAAGTAGCCGTATTCTATCATGAATGTAATATCTGTTTCAGGTTACGGGTCCTTGTAGAAGATGTCAGATGATATGTATAGATCAAAAGTCTGGAAAGAAAACCAACGAACCACTCACAACTCTGGCTGCTTCACTCAAAGGCAAGTTGCAATTCGGAATATATCTTTCATGTCAGGACACGAGAGAGCAGTTGGTGATAAATAAGGACGAAATTGTTGAGGTCTATTGTTAGCTGCTGCATTTATTTGTGTCGAATTTGTATTGTGTAAATCAAAACATCACTTATGCTAGTCGCAAATCCTAATGGATGCATATTTTTTTGTAATTTCTATAAGTAACATTCAATCATTTAACATAACAAAACTTCTATAAAAGTACCACAGACTATGGTAATCTATAGATTGTATTGCAATTTATTATAACTTGGAAAATATTCCAATGATGTAGCACTGTATCTCTATCATAGTTTAGACTCTTGAAAGTACCTCAATAAGTAGGTACCTCAATTTAGATTTTATTTTTTATTTTGTGAAGCAATTCTGTTTTGTTTGTTTTTATAAGTACGTACGTTTTGTACGAGACATATTTCCCACATTCTCACTTCATTGAAGAATTAGAATATGTATTTCTATAGCTGCGTACACATATGCGCTCTTCCAACCCGCACCGAGCACGCTCCTCCCTCGTACCGCCCTCGTTCCTCCATCGAACCACAGTCGCGCCGCCCACGCACCCATCATGAACGTTACAGAAGATGTTAGATCTTCTCGCGTTCCCCGGTCGAATCACTGTTGCTCGCCGGTCGATCATCAATCGCTCTGCTGGAGTGACGTTCGGTTGCGGAGCAGAGCGAAAGTCTGTACGCACCTTAATATTTCAATATGAAATATTCTAATTTCAATTATTTTTTTACTATAACAAAACTGGCTAAGATGTTGGTAATAAAAAATTATAAATAATCAATCAGAAATTATGATGAAGCATCAGTGGCAATAGAAAAATAAATTAGTCATCTCATAGTTGTAAATTTTATAATACTTGAAAAAATTGCATTCTTATTATACATTTTTTTGTATTCTTTTGAATGTCATTTTCAATTCTCAGCATTCAATACTTTTAAAATGAGCAAGAAGTAGTGAAACTACAAACTATACTTTGCATGAAAATCTAAATTGATCGGGAAAAAGTTGGCTTTAATTAATTCATAAATAGATTCATATATAGTAGCCTACTCAGTGCATGCTTAGGAACTGTATATGCAATTCACTAATTGATTTTCTATTGTACTGCAAGAAACAGGTCCACTATTGATATATGAGTCATTTTCAAATAAATAATTTTCAATTTACAATTTCCTTTTTATATCAGTGACAGTGACCTATTGTATTATTTGTACCATTATATTATAGATTCATATTATCCATTATATATTGTACCATTTGTATCATTGAATCGATAAAATAATAATAATATTCATGACTCAATTATTATAGTTCTCTATTTAAAATCAATAAATGTATGCTATATGCTCTATTGAGTAGTGGAAACATCTTGCTGTTAACCATTTTTTTCTGCTTCAACTGATGGTTTTTTGAAGTCATATAAGTTCCCCAAAAATTATAAAAATGCTTGAAGGCTTAGTATTAATTTTATTTTAATGTTACTTCTACTATCAAATTTATTTTAAAACTTCATTAAGGAACATTCCACAAAATCTAACTCACTAAGTCAATACTAGTCTATCGTATTCAAACTTTAAAATTTCTGTGACCAAATTCTCACAAAATTTTGTACAAGTCCGAACTATTCGAGTTTGTATATAGTTGACAATGCGAACCAGCCATGTATAAACGGGAGTGATGTTGACCTATTCATACCCATGTTATCAAAACTAAAAAACGAATGGTTACTTTGGAACTCAGTCGAATCCGCATTTGGAATAGATCTCTTATTTCTGCTTGTTTCTTTTATGGTTTCATCCTTGTCTTCTTCATAGAACGAAGTCTTGAATTGCAGGAGAATAATCATGTAATTTATCCATGTGATAAGAATCTGAAAGAAATAAAACCAAAGTTTTTATTGGAAAATCCTCATAATTATCTGGTACAGGAACAATAAAGTTTTTAAAACTAGATTGTACCTCATTAGAGGTATCTACTAGAAATGATGTATCTTTTGCTGGAAATGAAATCAGAGTAGTAGTCATTTACTTCGGTTTAGAAATCCTTCTTTTGATTAAAAGCATAAAATTATTGAATAAAAAATAACTAATAAACATAGTTTGATTCATTCAAGTGAAAGACAATGATTCTTGAAGCGCTTTAATTATCTCTTGCCTATGGAATAAATAGTAACCTCTACTCATATAAAATTTTCTTTTTCATATCTTACCGTGCAAAAAAATTGTCTGTCGATTCTTCCATAGCCACTGAACGTTATCTGTGTTTTAGTTGCACTTACTTTCTGTAGGAACCGTTTCGCCTGCAAAGATGATACATTTTTCATGCATTAACAATACTTAAATACAATGCTGTTAGATAGAGAATTATACATAAAAGGATCATACAATAAAATTAATAGATCCGTTTCTAACTTACAATTATGAATTAATAATTGTGATACATATAAATTGAATTCAATACTTCTACAGAATATAATAGATGAGTTTATGATGCTCTTAAATCAGATATGTTCTAAAATATTAGTTTTTGAGGGAATTCTCATTCCTATTTTATTGCTACTCACTTATTACTCCTGCAATACTTGCAGGATGAGGAGTGAAGACAACTACAAATAATACAAATAAATTTTATTTCCATTAATATACAAATAAACAATCAATAAAATGTACATAATATTCAAAAATGCAATATACGAAATTTAATACAAATATAATTTTTTTCGGAAATTATCCTACTCAACTATGGGAAACCCATGTTCTAGAGCAGGTGTACTAATAATAATTACATTAGTAAAGTGCTTAAAAAATGCAATATTTATCCTCATTTTCACATCATATTATTTCGAATTTACAAAAAATAAACTCAGTGGAATGATAAACCATGATTTAATTCGGTTGTAGTGTTTTCACAATACTCACAGAAGCTCATGCATCAATATCACTAGCTTTGTAGCACATATTTTCAAGAATCAATATAGTTAATTTGTGGAAGAAGAAATCCAAATATTTCCTCCTAACCTAACAATAAATGTGTTGATATTGTGTCAATACTAAGAGCTTAAAATAGCACTATATTCATGCCAATTTTCTTTTTGAAGTATTTTTTTCAAGTTTATACGAAAAAATAGTATGAATACTTTTCTCAGTAGAGGAATAAATTTCTATTATAAAATTGGGCATACAAATTTCAAGTTCAAGAATAGGAGTGAATAATCTTTGGCATACAAATGAAAAGTCAATAATCCGTGAGCTTGCATGATAATAGGCTACTGTATTTGCGTTCTATCTCACAGTAAATTAGGTTATTGCTTACCTGTTGGTGAAGAACTGCAGTAATTTTTGCACTATCAGATAATATTTCCAACAATTTTTTCTTTGTATTTTCAAGCAACTGTAAATTCAATATTTTCTATTAATATTATAAATCAGTATCATTCATAACAAAAAATCCTATAATTACACTATTTCAATGATTATTTGTTTTATATGGTTATTTCTGTAATGTATTTATTTATTATATTTTTTATCATTATACCATTATGAAGTTTCATTTTAACAATTCGCAAATCAGGAATGAACCTATTCATGGAAGATTATTTTGGTCATGTTCACTTCGATTAAAATGATAATTATGTATTATAATTTTGATTGATTTAAGTAAAATAAGTTATGATTGAGTTACTTGAAACAAAGAGACTAGAGTTACTAGTTAATCAATTCAGGCGGAGACAGGATTCTTCCTAATAAATAATCTATCGTAAAATATAAATCAAGTAGAATATCCCTCGTCATGTAACTAAATATAAACTCGAGAAAGACAAATCCGTGAAAAAGTACTTGAAGAAAGTTGACGGTACAGCGTCGGTATCCGCTCGTTTTTGCACTTGTTATTTATCTAGTCTTGAGCTCAAACCTTATCAATATTGGGATTAATTTAGGTAAGAAATACTGTATGGAAAAAATAGTGTAGAAAAATTGTTTTCGACACACTGCACAGAAAGCAGCTGTTTTCCAGTTCCTACGTAGATCTGAAAGACATTGTTTGCAGACGACTCTCGTCTGACGTCAGAACAGGTTTCTTTCCGGCCTTGGCCGGAAAGAGTACCCTTTCCAGCCGCTAACATGGAAATAAGAAAGGTGATCAAAAAACAGCTGATCAAAAAACTTTTCATTATTTGTGTTCATTATTCAATAATTAAAACATTTATAATAATATCATCTTACTGTCATTTGAAAGAATAAAAAAGTATAAACTCAACCTCCCACATAATTGAACATCATCTTTTAGGTTATTTAGACAAATCATAATTAAAAATAAAAATACTTGGACAATTTCCTGATATTCAGATTATCTCAGATTTGCTAGAGCTATCACCTTCCACTTCTGCTTTCGGAAGTGCTTAGTAAACAACTATTCTCATATATATATTGTTTATTTTTGTGTGTGGCGAAAAATAGTGTTCGCACCACGGGCAAAAATGTTTTTCCGGCTCTCAATCTTTGAAAACCGATTTCGAGCCGGAAAAATCTCATTTTCTGCTCCTGGTGCGAAATATACTATTGTAATAAGATTATTAATATTTCAGTAGAAACTTTCTGCTTGTTGTGATTTCCCAGCAATTTCAATTCAATTTCATCCCATATTGATTCAATCTCACTTCAAGCACAGTAAGTGATGGAAATATATTAAGATATACAGGCTGTTTCAGAAGTAGTGTCGAACATTTTAGGGTATTGTTCCTGGATGATAGGAGACTACAATAATGTTGTATTTGAAGTGTCCAAAACTTAGCGGTTATCCTTATAGCTGCCATTTTATTTTTTCACTTAAGAATTTTTATCTCAAGAAACGAAATGTTGTATTGATCTAAAATTTGGCAAGAATATTCTTGCTTTAGAGACTCATTTTTAAAAATTAAAACAAAATTTTTTTGATGTACATATTGTGAAAAGTGGTCATGCATGCAGTACGAAAAGATCTAATTTCTCTGTTATTCTTTGACCAATCTTAATAAATATCCTTGAAATATTTATAAAATTTGCTAATTTTTTGTCTCTTGTAAAATTTCTGTAAAGTGAAAGGTTTTCGTGAAATTTGTCATCAAAAATTTAAAATGGCCGCCATTTTGAATATGTACATTGAAAATTCTTTATATTATTTTTTAAAGTTGAGTCTCCATAGTATAAATATTCATGAAAAATTTCAGATCAATACAACATTTCGTTCTTGAGATAAAAATTCCTAAGTGAAAAAAAGCAAAATGGCAGCTATAAGAATAACCGCTGAGTTTTGGACACTTCAAATACGACTTTTGTAGTCTCCTATCATCCAGGAACAATACCCTAAAATGTTCGACACTACTTCTGAAACACCATGTATAGGAATAGCCCCAGTAAGTAATAGAAACGTACCGCTTTCTGTGCTGCCCCAGCAGTGACTGACCCAAGCCATAGGTATACGAAGCATATTGTTGTCTGGCCATAAAGACCGGACATCAAGTAGATGAAGTGGTATCGCTCATGCGGGTTTCGCAGAGTTTTGAGTAGAATATCTATCGTCATGTAACGAAATATAAACTCGAAAAAGACAAATCCGTAAAAAAGTAACTGAAGAAAATTGACGGCCAACTGATAACCATAGATCTTGGATAGTGTCTTTGGTAACCGGTTCTGTAGCTGGGCCAACTTTATCCACAAGTACTCGTAGTTAGCTCTGTCCAACCCGCTTTCCTGACAAGGGTCACTCTTGTAATCGTCGGCAAGCTGCAGGGCTGCATTCTTCAGTGCATTGGAGAACAAGTACCACATCAGCTCTGTGTAGAGTCTCATCAGTTGTATGACTGAGAAGAAAACAATTGTGAGGAATGCAACCAGGACACTAGGTGGAGGTCCTAAAAACACACAACAAAACATATTTATTCTCATGCGAATCATGTGATAATAGAATTTGTTCGAAAGTCAATTATTGGAAATTCGATTTTTGACAATATTCTTGGAGTGAATAAATACATTTAATAAGTGTCTTTTTTACAGAATCATTATTACAATTTGATTTTTTTGAAGACATGGCCGGTAATCAAGTGTGCAAAAAGGCATATCTTTAAACGTGTCTAAGAAAAAAATAAAAGGGTACTAGTAACACTATAAAAAAGGTATCAGGTAGACCTGTAGAAATGATGAATACCCAAGAGGAGCTTATTCCGGTACAAAGGCATATCTTTAAATGTGTCTAAGAAAAATAAAAAGGGCACTAGTGACACTATAAAAAAGCTATCAAGTAGACCTGTACAAATAATTAATACCCAAGTAGAGTTTATTTATTTAAATGAATACAGTAGTTGCAATAAGTAGTACAATACAGGTTGATTGATGGTATATGCTCCATACTATATATCTTCAAAATAAAAATTCTGATTAATCGGTGAAACCCAAACAAACCATATTACAAATTTACAACCACAAAAAATCTAATTTTTCAATGAGCAACTCTTGTTGTTAGATAATCATTTCCTCATTCAATATACAGGAATCTATAATGGCAGTAAGGCCCACCGCAAAGTAGACCCACGCTAATCCACGAAAAGCAACCCACGCCGTGGGATGTTTTGTAAACCATTGCTAGGCTTCTCTAGACATCTGTGTAATACGTGCAATGAATAATCCACTTGTCAGCTAATTGATTATGAATAATTCTATAGCAATAGTTTACAAAACATCGATTAACATGGGTCTACTGGAGCGGGCCTAACAGTACTCCTCTAAATTTATTACTTTCTAGAATAGCTTCATTATTCAATTGTATTTTTCGTAATTCTAACCCTGCATATAATTCCAACTCTACAAATCCAAAACCTTTGTAATAAAGGAAGAAAAATGTAGGATAATGAACAGATATTTTAGTGTGTGACTATTAAACATCTTTTTTGGGTACCCACCGTTACTGTTTTCTCCCAGGAAACTCATAATTGTCACATATACTATGACCAGTGGTGACAAAATAGCAACTATGAGAGTTTTCTTGTAACTCACAGCGTTCAGCTTCTTTCCAGTGAACGATTTGTACTCAATCTCGAAATTCCTCCAATCGTTCAAGTGATCATAAATGTCAGCTGCCTTCCAGTAATAGAGAGCTCTCTGCACCAGACATGCTTTCATGGTGATTACTGAAGAAATATAGTAGGCCACCATGTTCACATTATGCAGTTGTAAATATAGTATGAAGTAAAGAAAAGCGGAATATGTTAGTAACAAAATCACTATTGAGTGAATAATAGTGACTATGGAGCAGTAGATCATTTGCAGGATTCGATACAACTTTGTTCTCTTAGCCGACTTGTAATGAAACGGATAAATTCCAAGGAGAAGAAGAAAATAGCCAATAATATTGAAACTTGATTGGATTGTTTGGGATGATGAAGCTGCCATTTTGAATGCTTTCCCTCGTCGAAACTGCAAATAAAAATGCGGATCAGCACAATTCATTGGAAAGACAGTCCAGACAAGAAATAGTCATCAATAAATCAATTCACAGTACAAGGTGTCATATTGATCAAATTATAAATAGAAATAAAAATAAAAATCTCAAGTTGAATAGAATACAAGAAATTGTTGTTTATCGAGTCCCATGACTCGCCCTTTAGTATTTTTGAGCTTTTAAATCAAATTATGATTAGATAAAAAGCATTTTCATCAGATTTGGTTTAATAGGTACCGGCACATAATAGATTCTCTTGAAAAATATTTCACAAAACAAAATTCTATTTTTGGACTTCAATAAGGTTAATTTAATATTACCATAATAACTAGTTCTAAATAGTAAAAGTTTTTGGTTCGAAATTTTCCAATTTTATTCAAAATTTAGGTTTTTTAATAACCATTTTAATTCTGTGAAATTTAGTTATTTATGATATATATTTTTAGTTGAAAATTTTAAATCGTTAAAGTATTTTAATAAGTGCTAGTAGCTTAACCTAGATTTTGATTTGGACAGTAGTATAAATTTGAAAAGGGACAGTTTTGGGCATAAGCCTGTTGTGCCTCCTCATATAACTGTAAAAATAATTATTGTACATGGCTAAATAAATAAATATGCCTCTTTATACGCTTTCACATCTTGTTCTCACTTCAATTTTAAGAACCGACAAATTGACTTTTCATAACAAAGTAACAGACACTCTACGGTATTTAATTTAGGTTCAATGAGTGAAGTTTTAGAGTAAAGAAGCTTTTGGCCAAGTTAATAGTTTATCTATATTGTGGCACCCACCGTCTATTAGATAATATGTATAGTATATCAATATCTCTATATATAAAAATGAATGTCTGTTTGTGTGTTTGTTTGTTTGTTCCCTATAGACTCGAAAACTACTTGACAGATCGGCATGAAACTTTGGGAATATTATGTTGTGTAAATATTGGGGATGGTTTCTGACCAGAAATTTTAATAGAAGGGCTAATGATAATTATATATTGATCCATTTTACATACCTATGTTTTCGAAATTGTCGGCCAAGTGGCTAACGTGTAGAACGGGAAGATCATCATGATTAAAGATCATGTTGTGATAATATTATTTAGCATCTAAACTTACCAGCTGTAATAAACACGCCACTCTCTGATAAAATTGTTTACTGATATTAAAACGGTAGTTGTAAGCACATAGGAAGTCCGTATTGAGATGTAAATGAAAATATTGATTGTCAGATAAATTTCATGATTCACCAAATAAAGTCAAGTGTATGAGATACATTGACTTTTTGGCGGTACGAATTTCGCCGGGTAAACTAGTAATATTATATAGTAGGCTATGTATAGAATAGTATCAAGAAAAAATAATAAATTAAGAAATAATAGAATAATAATTTTAAGAATAATTATTAAAAAATATTTATAATGATTACTATGCTGAAGAGAACAGACTCATTGCCGGTATAGATTTAATAGCTTACAATAGTTCCGTTCTAGACAATCTTGAAGTGTTAAGTGAATATTTCCTATTTCAGTGATAATAATTTGAAATGTTTCTTCTATGTTTGGTTTTCAAGTGAATATTCTCAAGTCATAATGTTCGCCCTTAGAGTGAAACCAAAAAGTTGAACACTGGAATAAGCTTCGTAGAGCTATGCTATACCATGACATTCATAAATCTCTAGTTGAACTACAAAAGGAATCTATAGTACTGAAATATTGAATTCACTTAGAATTGACCAGATGAGAACAGTTGAACCTTATCTGGAAGTGTTGCTTATGATTCTCTGAGTCTCTCTCTCTTCTTCTTGATTCCTAGATCGTCTCAGAGAATAGTCTCTGTCTCTCCTTATAAATTCTTAGATCGTCTACACAGTAGAGAATAAACTGGCAGTTTTTAAACAAATACAATATTATGGCGGGTATTGTTCTCGTTTTCAATATCAGATGAGACACGCCAGTCTCAAAGGAAAACATATATTATGTATTAATTAATTGCTCTTTGTATTTAGAAATTAGAAGGGCGTAGTCAAGGGTGGAGAGGCCACAGTCAAATTCACTTCACACTGTCATCTTGAAACATGCATGCCACTTGAAATGAATGCTGACATTTTCAAGTGAATTCCAATAGGGCTAGGCAAGTTGGTATGGCCATAAATATTTATTTATTTTATTTCACAATCATCATATCAAATTAATTATATTAGTGAAGTATCTAGTGAGATCTCGCTCATTATATTACTACTTATACCTATTGCCTATATTACTCGATCCTCGGGACCATGCATAGAAATGTATAATAGGCCTACCGTATCAGACTTACTTTTACTATACTTACGTATACACTTACTACTGTATCATAATTGTTACCTTTCATATTTTTTTATTACGATACATATCACCTACCATAGTCAATCATGAATTTTCAATATACAGTAGTTTGATTACGGTACGGGATTTGAAAATATAAGATAAGATAAGATAATCTCTTTATTCAACACAGCATATAATACAATATACATTTGAATATCGTCTAGTCACAAGTCATTCCTTGCGGAATTGTTGAAAATATACTCACATCAATGGACATAAAATAAGCACCAGTACAAAAACATCAGATACATAAAGTAGGTTTTAAAAGTAGTGCAGGACATAGAAATTTATTATTACTAGATGCTACAATCATGTATTACAGAAATAATCATTGAAACTATAATAAGCTTTTGCAACAAGAAAGCTGTATAATTT
Source organism: Nilaparvata lugens (assembly GCF_014356525.2). NCBI lineage: Eukaryota > Metazoa > Arthropoda > Insecta > Hemiptera > Delphacidae > Nilaparvata > Nilaparvata lugens. The sequence continues at coordinate 13,764,910 of NC_052506.1, forward strand.
CTTTTTGAATATATTCTTGTTTGTTAGGGACTGCAGCTCAATTGGTAAATTATTGTAAAGCTTTGAACCAATGTAAGAAGGCATTTTCTCATACAGTTGAAGCCTGTGCTGTCTTAAAGCTAATTTATTTCTGCCTCTAGTATTATGATTGTGGATGTCAGCGTTTGTGGCCAGATCTGAGATATGGTCGTGAGTGAAGACTAATAATTTGAAAATATAAATTGAGGGTAGAGTTAGAATGTTCAAATAGACGAAAGCCTCTCTACATGACTCATTAAATTTGAGTCCAGCCAAATAGGGAATAGCTCTTTTTTGCAATTTAAATATTTTTTGAAAGTGCAAATCTGCAGTGCTTCCCCATATGTTTTTTTACTATAGCCTACCTTGAATAATAATCTCCTCAAATATCAACACTCCTAGGAATATTTCGAAATATATTTTCTCTTTTGATTACACGATTCTTCTTATTTTATCTGAATTGATTTTCCGGAACAATTTCAAAAGTGCAAACATTCTTTCTCGTATATACTCACACTCAGCATCATACCACTCGTTCTTTTTGAATTTTCTATTGTTCAATTTCTGCTCATTTTAAAAATTGGCTGCACTATAGATAAGATTTTTCAATACATTACTAGCCTCGTTAATATTTTCAGTGCAGCGAATTAAAACTTCTACATCTATTAGCCAGCTTTTCAGTAAAAAAATCGTTACAACTTTTCATGGGTACTTTTGGGGCTATGGGTGTAAGAACATTTTCATTTTTTTCAATATAGCTTGATTACGGTTTTTAAAAATATGTTTTTTTACTAGCCTACCTTGAATATTAACCTACTCAAATATCAAAATTTCTAGGAATATTTTGAGATATATTTTCTCTTTTGATTACAAACGACTCAGATATGAAATAAATTAATACTACGGTATTGGAATATGAAAACATTCAAAAATATTCCAAACTTTGTTTGGTGGAGATACGAACTTACAAAGATGGAGGCGGAAGCATTAGATACATTTGGATTCATTGATATAGATTGGCTACAATAGAAATAGAATCACGCTAGCGAGCTGAAATCTACAGATTTACCTGACCATTCTGTTGGTACCCAAAGTTACATAGGGTCATATGATGACACTACGTTTAGTGCTAAACCACGTTTACTTGTAGATATGGTTGCATTTAACATAATGTGTTTCATACGGGGTTTAAACGAACAGCTGACATTTCTCCGTCTAAACAGAGTATCTGCATACGGGCCTCATCTATATAAATAAAAATCGAGCCTCAAATTTTCACATTCAATAACTTTTTTAAGTGTGCACCGAATTTGATGATTTTTTTTAGTTGTGTTTGTTATGTTCAGGAGCAGGTTTATGGCCTATCAAATTTATTATCCGACTTCAAGACTCTTTCCTACGGTCCTTCAAAGTTTACATGTAATCCTTATGGGAGAAGATTTGTGAGCTGGCCACACACAGAAATAAAAATCAGCTATTATAATCATTGCGTCATCCAACAGCCGTCGGTAGATCTATTTTCTTTCTACTGATTCACAAAATTTTATTTCTAATAATAATGCCGCGGTACAAACGACGTCCAAACCTGGGTCGTAGAACTCGAAATGCTGTAAATTTAGAATATGCACAAGAAAATCAGCAGCAAGGAGATATACCATTCAATTTCCCAGCAAGCTGCATTCAACTATAACTGAAAATACAAAGTTCTACACAACTGACTAAGCACATAGGAAGTCCATATTGAGATATAAATGTAAATACCGATTGCTGGATAATTTTCATAAAAATATAGTGCATCTAAGGCTAAGCACCCCTGAGGATGCGCGGCTTGGTGATACAAAGTGTTGATCTTATGGAGATTGCCTTATCACACCGTTCCACGCCATATGTACGATTCAGTGTGTGTGAGTTGTTCCATTCAAACCAATAAGCAAGAAGTACCTGGATGCAAAATGCCGCATCGCGTCTCCTCAGTTTTGCTTCAAGCTAAAGTTTGTCATGAGATGCATTAACTATTTGGCGGTACGAAGTTCTTCGGGGCAGCTAGTTGTAGAATATAGTGGACAGTCTTGTAAACAATACTCTGAATAAAAAATAAATAGTTGAGACATGAAAAATATAAGTGTTGCCAAATTGTGCGAAATTTCAATTTTTCCAAGCAAGCAAGCATATGACTGGAGATATCCAAATTGACAACTCTACTCGTAAAATTGACGAATAGCTATCAACCATCTATATCTATTTTATCTATATCAATGACTCCTTTCTATCATTTAATTGCACAGCTGTTTAGTGGCATCGATCTTCACCGCGACCGCAACCGCGACATAGGCCTACTCGTTCTGTTTGCGCCTTCACTCTGTCAAATTGAATTTTGAACATATTATCCAGTCATATATTATGACTTGCATGAAAAGATTGAAATTCCCTCTATAATAAATATAAATTTTACCCTTGCCAAATCTAGCTTTGTAATATAATCAACAAGTATTTTGACTCTGGAAAACAGAATTCGGCAAATCAATCTCACTTGTATCTCACTTTTGTAGTTTAGTATGGTACGGTACTCGACATTTTTAATGCAAAAATCGGTAATTTTCAGCCCTTTCCCACCTGGTTCGCTGGACAATATACTGTATAATAATGTAAATATAAAATAATGTTTTTATATTGTGGCCGTGTTATATACGTCCCCATAATTGACCGAGCGAAGTGAGGTCCAAGATTCAAGTCGACGGTTTGGCATTTCTCTTAATGTTTAAATGTTTATATGTTGCGCATTTATGGCGAAACGTGGTAATAGATTTTCATAAAATTTGACAGGTATGTTCCTTTTTAAATTGCGCGTCGACGTATATACAAGGTTTTTGGAAATTTTGCATTTCAAGGATAATATAAAAGGAGAAAGGAGGCTCCTTCATACGCCAATATTAGAGTAAAAATCAGACTATAGAATTATTCATCATAAATCAGCTGACAAGTGATTACACACAGATGTGTGGAGAAGCCCAAAGACCTTAAAGGCATCTTTAAGGTCTTTGGAGAAGCCAGTCTATTGCTGTATTTCCATAAGGTCTATAATTTCAATCAGGTACTTATGGATGAGAATACTGCGTGAGGTCTACTGTTCCCAGAACTACTAGTAAATCTACTGTCGAATAAAAAATTCATTGAGTAGGCCTTATTCAAATATTACAGGACCATGGTTTCATGTTGAAATCAACCCATCTTCAGCAGTATACTCGTTAGTATCTGTACTAGAGCAGAACTATAGAGACTATACATAATCATAGTCTATTTATTTCTAGTACCTGTAAGGAGAACAGCTGAAGCCAATGTCGTGCAATTTGAAGTTCCTACTCAAGTAGACTTGACATACAATATTATCTCAATAATTTTCAAACAAGTCTCTTTCAGTCCCTCTCTCTCTTTCGAAATTATTCTTATATGTCTCTACCTTTTGTCGTTTGCACAATGGAAGTAGAAACCAAGATATTTAGATTTCTACTTAAGGTACCTTTTAAAAGTATCATGGTAAAAACCAAATCAAAACATCTCAGGTGGTTTAAGTTCAGAATGTATCACATAATAACAATGAAAATAATATGAAGATAATATTATTTTTATTATCATATTAGATCTATAGAAAATGAAACTAGCTTTAAAAATCGGCCTGTCCATATTATAAAGGTGCGTACAGTCTTATGTCATCACTGGATGAATGGTAAACTGGGAAGAAATGTCATAGTAATCCATTAACTCATCAAATGAACATGATTGATAATACTGTAGTTCATTTTTACTTTCCTTGCCCTATTACCATAGGTAAGGAAAGTATTGCTTTCCAAAAAAAATTAAGGTACCCCAATTTCTAAATTTCTATACGTTTCAAGGTCCCCTGAGTCCAAAAAACTGGTTTTTGGGTATTGGTCTGTATGTGTGTGTATGTGCGTCTGTGTACACGATATCTCATCTCCCAATTAACGGAATGACTTGAAATTTGGAACTTAAGGTCCTCTCACTATAAGGATCCGACACGAACAATTTCGATCAAATGCAATTCAAGATGGCGGCTAAAATGGCGAAAATGTTGTCAAAAACAGGGTTTCTCGTGATTTTCTCGGAAACGGCTCCAACGATTTTGATCAAATTCATACCTAAAATAGTCATCGATAAGCTCTATCAACTGCCACAAGTCCCAGATCTGTAAAAATTTCAGGAGCTCCGCCCCATCAATGCAGATAGATTTCCAATTATCAGGCTTCAGATACAATTGAAACAAAAAAAATCAAGTGGAGTAGATTGAGCATGAAAATCTCTACAATTAATGTTCAGTAACATTTTCACCTAAAATTGAAAATAAGCTTTAAATTCGAAAAAATGTGATTATTCAATTGCAAATTATTGTTGATTCTATTAAATCATTCACTATGCAGAGATAGCAGTCCTCATGTGTGTCTCCAGTGTTATTGCCCTGTCACCAGCTGGCTCAAATCTTTGAATAGTAGACTTGAGATGCGCGGGAACACTAGCGTCAGGTGATCAATTTTCATAACGGCAAGGAAAGTTGTGTGAGTGCGCCACACCAGATTTTTTATAGATAATTCCCCTAGAGTAAAAACTTGAAAGCTGTGTTTTCCCACAAAATATCTTTTTTTGAGTTACTACAGCAATGATCCCATGGTGCGATATTAGATCTATCCTATAATACTAGTAGTTCTGTGAACAGTAGACCTCACGCAGTATTCTCATTACAAGTACCTGATTGAAACTGTAGACCTTATGGAAATATAGCAATAGACTGGCTTCTCCACACATCTGTGTAATCACTTGTCAGCTGATTTATGATGAATAATTCTATAGTCTGATTTTTATATTACTCTAATATTGGCGTATGAAGGAGGCTCCTTTCTCCTTTTATATTATCCTTGAAATGCAAAATTTCCAAAAACCTTGTATATACGTCGACGCGCAATTAAAAAAGGAACATACCTGTCAAATTTCATGAAAATCTATTACCTCGTTTCGCCGTAAATGCGCAACATATAAACATTCAAACATTTAAACATTAAGAGAAATGCCAAACCATAGACTTGAATCTTATACCTCACTTCGCTCGGTCAATTAAGCGAGCAATTTCTGTATATCTGTTTATATTTTTTATCTGGTTATATGGTTATTCATGTTCAACGGATCTCAAAAACGGCTCTAACGATTTTCACGAAATTTGGAACATAGTAGGTTTATGATATAAAAATTCGATTTCACTAGGTCTCATCCTTGGGAAAACTGGCTGAACGACATTAAAAGAATAATTCATCCTTGGCTGACACAGCTGAGACTTTCGTCGTCTGTGGATAGTAAAAAGTGAGCGAGTGATTCTGTGGAAAATCAAAATAACGCATCCCCGAAATTCATAAGCTGACGTATAGCCAGCTGTAAAATATAAACACGATCATTTTAGATAATTGTGTTCTGCTTATCAATAAATAAAAATAACGAGCGAAGCTCGGTGCCCCGATATTAGAAAATGAAACTAGCTTTAAAAATCGGCCTGTCCATATTATAAAGGTGCGTACAGACTTATGTGCCTAGAACATGCTCATTTCACTTTTCATCAGCTGATGTTATCCTACTTGTACAGATCAGTAGGATACAGATATAATAAGCAAAACATCATCATCTGATAAAAAGTAAAATAACGTGTTCGTGGCGCATACGTATGTACGCACCTCTAGGATGAAACTCCCATTCAGAAAACTGCAAATATTTTGTTGGATGGATTATAAGGGGATTTGAGAAATAAAAAAAACAGCTGCTTTTCATTTTTTAATGTCAGGTCAGTTATTCTGCAATCTAGTCTAATAAATCAGACTCAATATTACATAATAATGCATAAGAGCGAATATAATAAAGCGCCAATTATTTATATGCGCTACAGGGGGGGACGTGCTTGTGCTGCCACCCTTACAGTTGCACTAATTGCGTCTCCCACAAGTGTATTGATAGCACGGCCAATAGCCTGCAACACTCCTGGGTCTTGATTATTAGCTGGAGGTTGTGGTACTGCAGGCCTTTGAAAATGTTGATTAAACAATGCTTTGAAAGTCTCAATGTTGATTCCACAAGCATTCTTCAGCAATTCTATCAGTCTAGCTGCAATCGAAACAGACAAGTCATGTTATCTTTTATTGCAGACACAACTCAATAAAGGCAACAGAGACACACTGTTAGGAGAGTTGATAACCCTGAAATAGTGTTTTCGCCACACTGAACAGAAAGCAGCTGTTTTCCAGTCCCTACGTTGATCTGAAAGACATTGTTTGCAGACGACTCTCATCTGACGTCAGAACAGGCTTCTTTCCGGCTAAGGCCGGAAAGAGTACACTTTCCAGCCGCTTTTTGAAAATGTGTTTGGACAACTGTGCCATATGGTGCCATTGTGTTCAGGAGGGTGAGATCGGAAATTTCCACCCCACTTTGAGTACCCTACGACGTCTGGTTCTTGAGATATGACATCAAAGTTCCCCCCCCCCTCATAAAACATTCTTATTCGATTTATTATTCTTATATAGCTGATGCCAAAAAGTTAGGGGGCTTCGTGGGTCACATGGTGTAACCTACTCACAGATGATGCAATGCATCTATTTATTGTCTCTTTTGATTTAAAAATCATCACCTGAGCCAAGCTAGATGACAACTCTACTTGACAACATCAGCTGTTGGAACGCACAAGAGACCCACGAAACTGCCTAATTTTTTGGCGTCAGCTATACCTGTAGTGTGGCGAAAAATATCGTACGCGACTCTCTCAGAAAGGTGTTTACAGTATTCGGATAACATATTCCCGGGCTTGGCAAGCCTCGCCCGGGAAACTATCCTCATACCGTAAACACTTACTTTCTGTGCTTGTAGCGTAATATACTATAGTGAAATGTTTACTGATAATGTAAATTTGTATAACAATGTCAACATAAAATTACGAATTTCCATTGTGAATTATATACAATTTTTGTAAACAATAACCAGGGAATCAACCTTAGTACTAGCCCGGATAATCGGTGCTCTATTGTATTATAGTATTGCTATAACAATTGTAATTTTCTTGATATGGTATGGTAACTTTCTCTTGTCATTCTATTGAAAATGTGAATATTGTATTTTATAAGTGTCTTGGTGAAATAAAAAACTATTCTTTCTCAAATTGGGATTATACTTCCTTCCTTTTCAAATGGAAAAGAGATATATTCTTCAAATTGTAGGGTAAACCAGCCCACGTTGGGACAATCCCACGTTGGAACACTTCAAGTGGTGGAAAATTAGTGAGTGCTAGGTTGGCAACAACTGCGATGTTTTATCAGCTGTTTATAGCCTTAATTACAGACATAATAAATTCATATGTAGCACCAGCCGTTATTAAGAAAAAATTGAAAATATGTTTTTGTAACCTCAAAGATTTTTTTTGAGAAGAGGAATTTTTATTTTTACTTTAAACATTTACCATTCAAGGTATATTTGTCTCACCCCTAATATGCTTTCTGTATTATTATATGGATATTTTGACATATAGAACATTATTTTGGAAATTAATGGAACAATATTTTGAGTATTATTGTACTCTTATTTTTAATCCAGTTATTCTGTCTAAAACAAAGCCATGACCATCTGCCCACCTTGGGACAGCCCACATTGGGACACTGCAATCATGATATATATGCTCATACTATAATGGTGAGCATTGCTTCTGAATCCTATGTAGGCTACATATCAATGAAATAAATTATAAATAAATATGATATATGATTATAGCCTGTAATGTAGCTTCAGAGGTAGCCATTTCAGACACACTTTGTGCAAATGACTTTTCGTCATAGTTTTTACTAAAAAAAATGTATTTATACTATCAATAATTATAATAAATTAACAAAAATAATGAATTGCTTATTTTTAATTCAATATCCCAACCTGGGCAAGGGATGTCTCATCGTGGGCCGATCTTAAGCCCAGGTTGGGACACTCCCCAAAAAATTGTTTTTGCAATAAAAAAATCAATCGATAATCAATGCAGTTTCCATCCCAAGGATGAAAGTGTAAGCAAATACAATAAATATAAAATTAAAAAATGTAGATTTTTTCTATTTTTGTCCAAGTTATAGCTGTTTGAATTTTGGTGTCCCAACGTAGGCTGGTTTACCCTAATTGAATTTATTTTTGTATTGCAATACCGTTAGTCTGTAGTCTGAAGCATTAGCCTACAACTTGGATCCGCTATTGCTGCTGCAGCCATGAGTTTATTTCCCATCCCACCTTGCATCAATATTCACTCTAGCAACAGTCAACCGATTACGGTCGGAGCCAGGCGCGGATCCAGGACCCTGACCTGGGGGGTTTCCTACAACTCCCCACATCCGGAAAATTTTTGAAGTTTTTAATTGAAAACGATATTTGAGAGCTTTATTTGTTAATATTAATTAGATTTTTGAATTTGTTCATTAAATACCAAGTTCATGATACTTATTTCTGCAACAACAATAGTAGTCCAGTCAAGGAAGGGTTACAGAGGGAAAGTTTGACATGACTGCTCCATACTATATTGAAGCTTAAAAATGTTCCTACAATATTTATCACTCTTTTATTTCTATATCTTCCTTAGTTTTTGAGATATCCACTCTTGAAGGTGAGACATTTTTGAAAAAACACGTTATCTTCCAATTTTTTTATATTATCTTTGCTCTTATAACTTTTCAAAAAGCGATGGAAAGAACTTTGCTGATTATGAGCTTATAGAGCATTGAATTTTCTTCAATTTGATGTATAATTTCACGCATTTCCCTAAGACTGTTGCTGCAGCTTTATAGTGTTGAGTGTGAAATCATCAGTTTTGCAACAATAGACCAATTAACAATGAAATTCAAAAGGGGTGTCTGGAACACAATTTTAGACTTTGCAGCTCAATTGGGACTAGTAAGAAGGTAAACATAACAGAAGTGTGCATCTCCGTTCCCTCTATTGGATGTGTCGAACCACAGAGTTGACACTTGTTGTAAAATTGAGAATTTAAACCTCTACATTAAAGCTGCTATAACAATTAAAAATGAGAACTTGGAATAGGTCTAGTTAAGTGATACATCATATCAAAGAGGATTCAATTCTCTACAAACCTACAATGAGCATTAATTTTTGCAATGCATTGTTGGAGAGATAATCCCTAACAGAGCAAAAAATTGGATCAAACCCTATTATTTCAAAAATTCCACACTTTCAAGAGCGGATATATCGAAATCTGTCGGAAGTCAGATAAACTCCACTGAACAAAAATTTTAGAGAATTAATCAAACTTCATATTTGAATAGATAGTTTTGTCGGTTGAACGCAGCGTACCCAAGTTATAAGCGTGGAAGCTTGGAAAACTAAAAAATGCAACTTTTAAACCACTCTCTACCCTTTAGCACAGTGGTCGCCAAACAGTCGATCGCGAGCTACCGGTAGCTCGTGGGGTAGTTTTTGGTAGCTCACAGAAATGCTTGGGTTGTCAACCATGCATTGAGAAACATGACTACAAAATTTTGTATTTCTCAAAGATATGAAGTTGAATGATTTAAATTTGCAGCTTCAAGGGAAAGATATTATAAGGACATCGGTGGAATGATTTGAACTGTAAAATCGTTTTCCAAGGAGCTTGAGATGTGGGAAAAGAATGTCGTCCAGTTTGAATATAAACACTTTTCCAGTCTGAAGAAAATCAATGACGAGAAAAATCCTTCACAGCACCTCAGCAATAACCAATAATACGTTACAGTTCAGAGTTGAGACAACAGTTTGATCAACGATTTCAAGATTTTAAAAGCATATCGAATATGGTACAATTCGTCAACTCTCCTTTTGTAGAGATCGATGCAGAAGTATTGCAGCTTTTGTTGTAAAAACTTTTGGTGGAGATCAGGCTTCAGTTGAAATGGAATTTGTGGATTTTTAAAATGATCTTGTCTCTCAGATCACTTTCTACAACTGGAAATATTTGGCCTCAAATCCCCAAAGAAAAATATCCAATTATTATTAAAGTTGCATTGAGGTTGAAAGCTATGCTCGTCAGCTCTACCTACTTGTGGGAATCATCTTTTTCAAGTATAAAATTCATAAAAAATCGATATAGGAACATTTTTTGGACAACTGCATCAGAATGGCGGCTACAACGTACACTCCAAACATCAAGAAAATACTTGATCGCCAAAAAGAGTTCCTCTGCTCTCATTGAAATGTACATTTCAACTTTTGTTATACGTTTTGCTATGAGATAAGTAGATTTGAACACTAGAAATGTATCTTTATAGGGAATAAAAGATACTTTCTTTATTCTAATATTCGTTGGTAGCTCACTAGAAGATTTATAAATGCTATTCTAGCCCACAGGCTCATAAGTTTGGCGACCACTGCTTTAGCACATGGGGTACAGGACCGAGACTTTTGATATGTTCTCCTCCTACCAAGTTTCAACAAAGCTGTAAAGACAAAAATTGTGTCCAAATTACACCCTCCAATTCCTTTGTCAATTTGTCTATTGTTGCAAAACTGGAGATTCCACACTCAACACCAAAGCTGCTGCAAAAGTCGTACGGTACGAAAATTCATGGAATTATACATCAAATTAAGAATCTAATGCTCTATAATCTCATAATCAGCATGTATTTTTTAATAGAATTTTAAAAAGTTATAAGAGCAAAAAATTGGAAGCAAACGTGTTTTTTTTTTAAATGTCACACCTTCAATAGCGATATCTTGAAAACTATGGAAGATGTAGGAAAAAACGATTGATAAATAATATAGTAAGAAATGTTGTAAGCTTCAATTTTGTATTGCCATGCTACCAATTTTTCCTAAATCGGTTGGATAGCATTTCACACCTATTAACCTAAGGATAGTTATCGGCTCCAACGTAATAGATTCTTGGTAAACTATGAATGGATCTATCGCCTATGAATGAGAAATCCAATTTTCAGAGCAAATGAACTTATAATCTTCAGATGAATTTTTGGCAATATACTACTAAATGAGTATGGCAATATACTACTCATGTTTACTAAATAAATGCTTTGCATACACCTTTTCAATTTTCAGTTGAAAGTTGAATTCATCAACTTGATTCAAAGCAAGATTCAATTTGTTTACACTGTTCCTAACCTCTACAGAAACCTGTCTCATGTAATCATTCACTTTGTTTATAGTTTTCCTAACCTTCAATGTAGCAATATTACTTTCATGATAGTTGACTTTCGGTGAAGACAACTCCCTACCTACTTCTTTACTCAATTCTACTATCTCATTAGGGTTGACTTTTTCAACAACAGTAACTAGGCCTACATTGTCTGAAACTTGAACTAATTGATCTTGAATCTCAACACTACTATCATCATGCTTCAATTTGCTTTCATATCTTCATGATTATCTTTCAATGTTTCATGTGCATCTTTCAATAGAAGGTTTATACTAGCCTGCTCTAGTCTAATGCTAGCAAATTCTTGCTTCATATCATCAAACCTAGCATCAAACTTAGCATTTTGCTCATCAAACCTAGCATTTTGCTCTTGTTTCAAATTATCAAATCTTTGTGTTAGGAATGCTATAAGATTTGTATCATTTTTAGCTCCTACCATACTTGTTTCATTTGATATTTCTACTACTTTCTCATGAATTGTTACATTTGAAACGTTTTCACTTACAACTACACTATCGTTTGAGTCATTGTTTAAGGTTAGGTCTAAATCTTGTGATTCTTCATCTAAGTTTTGAATGTTTTCACTGGATAAAACTTCATTATTTTTATTGTTCTCCATCTTGCTACTGCGTAAAAAAATATTTACTCATTAGAACCTGAACTTTCTCGAACCGATTTCCCACTCAGCAGCATCTCCCATTCATAATTCATCAAGATATCTATCCTACCAATAATTTTTTATAACCAGGGATATATTTTGTAGTTTGAGTCCCACACCAGGGCATACCATTTGCCGTGCTACCAATTTTTCCTAAATCGGTTGGATAGCATTTCACACCTATTAACCTAAGGATAGTTATCGGCTCCAACGTAATAGATTCTTGGTAAACTATGAATGGATCTATCGCCTATGAATGAGAAATCCAATTTTCAGAGCAAATGAACTTATAATCTTCAGATGAATTTTTGGCAATATACTACATAAATACACAAAGAACAATATCTTACAAGCCTAAGCATCTAAAGTCACTACGAGCTAAATACTTATCCAGTTTATATAGTTGAAAAACAGTGGCTATTGGCTTGTATACACAATAAACAATATACAGACAAAATAGAACACTATAAACTGTTCAAAACTCAATTTAAAACATTAATAAATTCACTTAAACAGAAAACTATTCAGAGAGCACAAATTACAACACACATAGCCAGCCATATTTCTAGAGAGAAGAAGGAACAGGAAAAACCTAGCTACCAGGAACAGAGCAAAGCTTCTTCAGTGTCGATGTTACAGACACGTCACCAAAAAAATTATAAATTACAAGTTTAGAATTCACATTTTATATTTGTTCTCAATAAAACTTTATTTTGAAACTGTTATTTTAAATTTTATATATCATCTCTATTTAAATAAACCATTTATCTGTTAATTTTGTCAACCCAGCCTCGGTGACACCATGGAATAATGCAACACAATCAATTACGATAAATTCTCAGTCCAAAAAGTTGTCCGTAATTGATTACTCTGATATTCACTATAAAGTTTTATAGATCTCGAATTGAAGATTCGATTCCAATCGAGAAAAATGTAATATTACAGTATGGAACAGTCATGTCTGTAAAATGCATAGTTTTCGAGTTATATGCGAGAAACCAGAATATTGTACCTTTGAACCACTTTTGATATGTTTACCTCCTTATTACTACCCTTAACATAACTTCGGGGTCAAAAATTTGCCTTCCAAGGTTTTCCTTTTTTACCCTTTTGCATTCATTTCCTGGACTACAGTAACTGTAGTTTTTTCAAACACCATTTCAAAAGTAGGGGGGGCGATCGCCCCCCCCCTGGATCCGCGCCTGGGTCGGACAAGTTTTGAACTTGTGTGACAACACCATGAAAAGTTATGATTAAAAGCATAATACACTCACCTCTGCTATTTTCGTCCCTAACAAGATTGCGAAATTCTTGATTTTGTTGCAAATTTTCCAACTCATTCATTTTTATGATACCATCTCTATCAGCATCAATGGCCCTGAATAGCTCTGTAAAATAAGTAAAGTGAATAAATTAATTATAAATGTGATGGTTTATTGATCTATTCCGAGCTGCTATGTATTAACACACTTTTTTCTATGTATTTAAACACGACATGCATTCAAATATTAAGTAAATAATTGAAAACTTTTACTTACTGACTGAAGTACTTTCGATCGTCTAGCGATCATTTTCAACAGTCATAAAAAATGCATTTTAAATACATAGAAAAAAGTGTGTTAATTATAAATGTCAAGTTTTTCAGACATTATTAATTAAAACTGGTCATTTCATCGACCCATTTTTCTATTATTGTAAAAATAAATTCGTATGGCTTTTGTTGGTGGGGAGTTCCCTTTCGGGAATGTTCCACCGCCTGAATATATAATTTAAGCCGTCAATGGGCCTTACGACTGTCATACTTCAGCCGGGACCGACAGTTTAACGTGCCCATCCGATAACACGGGAGTGTTATTATTGTTAGGTATGCACATACTCTGCATCTGTAGCCTATCCCATATCTGTCCAGAAATTGTGTTAATTCACCTACCAATATGATTGATAAGTCCTTATAGATCAAGTTTTAACACTAGAATAACGACTTACAGACGGATGTGATTCAAAAGCTTGCTTCAGTCAGTGAGTAAATATTTTATATTTTTTACAAATTGTCAGCATGACGCCATTTTAGTGTTAACCTGATGTAACATATTATAGCAGTTCGTAATAGATAGAGAAATTCAAAACCTTCTTATAGATGCTCAAGGAATGCGGTTGTAAACCGATTTTAGTTTTAGACCAATTTACAATATTTATAGTTATCGATAACAATGAATTTCTTGAACATTTATAGACATATAGTATTCTAAACAATAGAAATTATAACCTTATGATACAGAACAAAAACAACGAGGGAACAAAGAATTGTTCCTTCCTCTGATCGCGTGCCAGAGAATCATCGATTTCAAAATAAAAATTGAAAAACAGAGGTTGATATTCAAAAAATGGCTCAAATTGAGTTATATTTTTTAGAGATTTAATAAATTACTCTCATTGGTATTTCGATTTTTTTACAAACAATATCTTGAAGAATATATCCTCAAAATTTAATGATTTCATCTGCTACCATTTTCTTCTTTTTTTAACTTTATAGTATCCAGATCGAGAGACATTGAAAAATTTTGCCAGTACAATTTTTCCAAAAACATGACGTACAACCTTAGATAGCCTACGCATTACTTTTGCTAGGAAATAAAATATTATAATATTACATCTGCAATATTGTATCTCCGGTGGCACCGAACAGTTCTAACGGAGATACAATGACAAACCAGGTCTAATTTTGTGAGGTTTATTAACTTAGCTCAAGTTGGTACGGTAGTAGGTTAAGGATAGTATTGAAAACCCATTGAACATTTTTTTGAAAAAAATAAACCTAAATAAAATGATTAAGAAATTACTTGTTTCAATTACACTGCTGATGTATCATTCATTGGTTTCTCTTGTTAGCAATATCTGTCTTAATAAATCAAACCTCAAACCCTTTTAAAAGCCACTCTTTAGTGTCGAAATATCCGCAAATAATTAATTAATCAATACCTATCAAAATCAAATAAAATTTATTCATCAAAAACAATTACATTACAAATTAGAATACTATAACAATTAAAACAATGAAGTTTTATGCATTGAATGATTTCTTAATGGGCAAAGATAATTTAATGAATAAATATACACCCCACTATAAATTATATGTGTTGGGGTATAAGTTATTAGTTGCTTGTTGCGTGTTATAATTACTATTTACAAACTTCATTCACTGATATGGGATTAAAGTTTTTTATAATGAAATTAGTAAAAATTCATAATACAAACAAAATCATGAAATTAGTAGATAAAATATTAATGCTCTATTAAGGATAATAATAAGAAAGTTAATTTTTAGAAAAATGAAAAACTAGTAAAGGAAAGGATAAAGAAAAAATAGTTTTAATATTTACAGTCTAACTAAATTTTCACAATTTTCCACTCCAATATCAACCAACCAGGAAAATAAACTTTTCTTGAACCTGTGTCTGTTGTATACCTAGTATAGAAAGTTTTATTTCAAGTTTTTTTCCATCATAGTCTATGTTTTAGTTTTTTTTAGAAATTGTTAGTTGTTGGTTAGTTAGATCAGAGTTCTGTAAGTAGCCTATAACTTAGATTGGAAAACTTGAATATAATAAATTGTTGGAAATTTTGCAACAAGTCCGAATAGAGCTGCAAAGTAAAATATTGTCCTCTATGCATTTCTCTCCACATTTACTGAGCATTGGTAATATTCGTAGAAGATTTAGATGATGAACTCACGTTCTAAAGCCTGCTGATTCCGCTGCTGATCGGCTTGGCCCGCAGCTGCTGCACATTCACACGAGTCCAATCCAATCTTCAACGCATAAATTAGATTAGTTAGTTACTGGTTTATACAATAATTACATTCAATTTTGAACTGCAGTTAGATCCACGTTATGATGGCAGTGGAACAAGATAGGAGAACGGTGTTGCTGATTCTCTGCCTTGCCACTGCCTTCAATAGAGGATATAGCTGATACCGGTAATATTAACTGTTCATTCTTGTTTAAAATGATCAATTATATTTTATGCTCCAAGAAAATATATTCTCCAATGATTAAATAATAAATGTCCATAATTGAGATAAAATATTTTGTTAATTAATTATATTATCTACATTAAATTTTAAAACACGATCTGACAACGTTACAGAGCTAAAAATGGATAGCGCTATTAGCTTTGTCGAATGATAGACAACGATAGCAACACCATCGACTATGGATTACGGTCATTATGCCAATATAACGTAGACCTCACACTAAAAAAAACATTTCCACTCGTTGAAAATAAGTATATTATGTAGTTTCATAATATACGCAATAAATGATAATATTGCCACTAAGCAAATATAGCAATTATTCTATTATTTAATTAATTTCATTTGTATTATTTTATAAATACATAAGAAAGTAGCCCTGAGTTCATGCATTTTAAGAAAATAGCAATAAACATTATGAAATACGGTAGATATTGCATAAAGGCAAATTTATAAAAATAAAGAGTGTGTAAAAACAAATAATATTAAAAACAAACAAAGAAAAATAAGGAAAAACTGTGAGGTGATTGAAGTATGATTAGGCCTATGCTGTAGGGAAAGAAATGCCGATAGGGAAAAATGTAAAATAATTACATTATGATGGAGAGTTACTAATACGGTATTTTTACTATCCTTGCCCTATTACCATAGGTAAGGAAAGTATTGCTTTCCAAAAAAATTTAAGGTACCCTAATTTCATGTCTTCTATACGTTTCAAGGTCCCCTGAGTCCAAAAACATGATTTTTGGGTGTTGGTCTGTGTGTGTGTGTCTGTGAACACGATAACTCCATTCCTAATTAACCGATTGACTTGAAATTCTAAACTTAAGGTCCTTATACCATGAGGATCCGACAATAAGAAATTCAATAAAATTCAATTCAAAATGGCGGATAATGGCTAAAAACCATGTTTTCACGGTTTTCTCGAAAACGGCTCTAACAATTCTCCTAAAATTTATACCATGGATAGCTATTTATAAGCCCTATCAACTGACATGAGTCTCATTTCTGGGAAAATTGCAGGAGCTCCGTAATATTCTTGAGAAAAATGGCGGATAATTACTAAAAAACCATGTTTTTCACGATTTTCTCAAAAATGTCTTGACCGATTTTTTTCAAATTCATACCCTGTATAGTTATATATCAGGTCTATTAACTAGCATGACTCTCCTCCCTGAGAAACTAACAGGGGGTCCACCCCATCCTTGAGAAATTTACTTTGTAACCTCCTTCTCGTGCTTGAGGTAGGTGGGTAGAGCAGTTTATTCAAAAGAACACACGTCGATATTTTATTTGTAGAACAGCTGTTTTGACAACTTTTGAAAAATCCTCAAATTTTTATAATTCAAACAAAGGAAAATGTACTCTGGAAACAATAACAATAGTATAATCGTAGTTTTAATAAAATTATTTAGCCGCCAATCGGCATAATGTTATTCCCCTAGATTATCTTCGTTTAAGAATGAGGCTTATACCGGTAGATCAATGAGCAAGGAAAGTTTTGTGAGTGTACCACACCAGATTTTTTTTTAAATAGCTTTAAAACGCCAGAATTTTCAATATCATATTGGCCAGCTGCCAGATCCATCAGGATTCAAAAGTATTATGTTTCATAGAGAAACACCCTCTTGCACTTCATATGCTAATCCTAATGGAAGTGGTTTACTGGAAATAGACATGAATTAGACACTTTTATACACATCTATACAATTTATAAAAACACTAGCAGGAACCCGTGCTTCGCAAGGATCTACTTTCAAACTTGATAATTTGAAAACTTGACGTAATGAATTCTATCTTCTATTATATAGATATTTATAAAAATGAATGTCTGTTTGTGTGTTTGTTCCCTATGACTTGAAAAATATTTGACATAACGGCATGAAACTTTGGGAATATGTTGTGTGAATATTGGGGATGGTTTCTGACCAGAAATTTTAATAGGGTGGCTAATAATGATTATTTATTAATCCATTTTTCACAGACCTATGTTTTCGAAATTGTCGGCCTAGCGGCTTCCGAAGAACGGAAAGATGATCATGATTCAAGATCATATTGAGATAATATGCTTCAGAATCTAAAGTTACCAGCTGTAATAAAGACGTCACCCTATGATAAATTGTGTAGGCTACTGGTATTACAACGGTAGTTTGGAGTTGAAGTGTAGTTGATTGGTACCAGCTGTAGATAATGGTTCCTTAGAAGACCTATACAAATAATTATCACTCCCCTATCATTGAGTAAACGGAAAATGTTGGAAAAAAATTATTCACCTGATGGAAGAGAGTTGTTCATATTGCATTCATTAATGGCAGAATAATTTCCATTTTTTTTTAAATTTAGCTTAGCTTATATTCATCCTAAAATGTAAGATGGAAAGAATATGTAATTCCTTTATTAAAACATTTATTAAAGCAACTTTAAAAAGCAACTTCTAAAAAGCAACTTTTTGCGTCCGAAATGATACACGAGGAGCTTTAATGTATCTTTTCATGAGCAACAGATGCTCTTTTGTATCTTCTCAAAAGCAACTTGTTGCATCTGAAATGATACACAAGGAGCTTTTGGAGTTAGGTCCTTTAAACACAACACAGTCTATCAGATGATATTCTTTCAACATGACACTGATATATTATGCAAATCAGATATGACTAGTAGTTCTGTGAACAGTAGACCTCACGCAGTATTTTCATCCACAATCAGTAGCCTACCTGATTGAAACTATAGACCTTATGGAAATACAGCAATAGACTGGCTTCTCCACACATCTGTGTAATCACTTGTCAGCTGATTTACGATGAATAATTCTATAGTCTGATTTTTACTCTAATATTGGCGTAAATGAAGGAGGCTCCTTTTTCCTTTTATATTATCCTTGAAATGCAAAATTTCCAAAAAACCTTGTATATACGTCGACGCGCAATTAAAAAAGGAACATACCTGTCAAATTTCATGAAAATCTATTACCGCGTTTCGCCGTAGATGCGCAACATAAAACATATAAACATTTAAAAATTTAAACATTAAGAGAAATGCCAAACTGTCGACTTGAATCTTAGACCTCACTTCGCTCGGTCAATAATGGTATGTCGGAAGCTGATAATTATATCAGTGTGCGACAGATCAAATTTTTATATCAGGAATGATCACAGTCCAAAGTAAATATTTTATTTTAAACATTTATTTATTAAAACATTATCCTTTTATTTAAAACATTTTAAAATTAAAAAAATTTTTTAATGTTTTAAATAAAAGGGTACTTTATGTTATCATATTGTTTTTATTAATTTTAATAAAGTAGCCAATACAAGTGAAGTGATTTTACATGTATAGAAGTATATACAGAATATTAGGGAATGCTTGCTCAATGAAAGTTTAAACTGAATTGAATCAGCAGGTGGTTTAATCTCAAAATGAGCCACCCACATTAAGTTATAAAAAAAGAGAATGGCTATGGATTTAATCCAGTTTAAAACTTAGATTTCGTTTGAATTAACACTGAGAGCAAACGGAGTGATTATTCAATGTTTGTATTGTTTTCCCGACATAACTTATGAACTTACTTATAAACATTACATGAACTTATAAATTTATATTATAAATAGCAAGACGCTATAAAATCCAAGTTGCACACTATATTTTCACAGAAAAGAATGCTGAGTTTCTATCATACGAATTGATTTAGGCCTAAATGGTGGTGGTGAATACTAATGAAGAGAATTCAAAAATGAACAAATATTCTAATCAATTAATTTTTGAAATAGAATAAATATATGAAAAGTTGGCTCACCAGAGTTATAACAGCTGCGCAGGAAAGTATGGATAAGTAGTAAGATAGAGCCATTCTAGTACGCCAACCTGGAAAATTGAATTAACAATTTTAATTTTCTTTTTTGCTTTTCCATTCACCCACAATTTTCATAGTAATTAAGATGTATTTATATAACTGAATACCTATATTTATGTTATCTTTATACATACCGGGATCATTATATTGCTGTTATTATAATTATATTGTATTGGAAGTAAGAGGGAGAAACTCTAACGAGCTTCCAATTCTAAATGAAACAATGTTCTTCAACTAAGCTAAAATTAATTCTATTTACAAAAAATAACTTCTAGTGGAGTTATTTTCGGTCATTTTTAAAAAAGAAATAACTTTCTCAAAAAATATGTTTTGAGGATTTTTTGTTTCATTTAATCAACAATGCCATCAAGAATTATTCCTCAAAATTTCATGAATTACCTCTTACCGAATTTGAAATGATCTGTCCCAAAAATTTAAACTTTGGGCGCTCATACCTCATAAAGTAAAAATCGGACAAAAATGTTTTTCCTGAGAAAACTTGAAAGTATACAAATCGAAAAAAATTGAAAAATATCACCAGTAAATTTTTTTTATTTCATTAATTTATTATTTCATATCATTTAAGCCTGTTGCACAGTCTTAAACTGAAATGGAACGATCAATTTCCATTTGAGATAACAAAAACGTGAAATTATCTTCAACTCGATTCAATTGCAAACTGAGATTATTAATTCACTCATAGCATGGAATATATAAATGATCATTTATTCATATAAGAATTTGAGAGCAAAAGTCTAGAATTACCTCTAACTTTACTAACTGGAACAATCAATTTTCATTTGAGATAACAAAAACGTGAAATTATCTTCAACTCGATTCAATTGCAAACTGA
Organism: Nilaparvata lugens; assembly: GCF_014356525.2. Taxonomy (NCBI): domain Eukaryota; kingdom Metazoa; phylum Arthropoda; class Insecta; order Hemiptera; family Delphacidae; genus Nilaparvata; species Nilaparvata lugens. The sequence continues at coordinate 13,785,528 of NC_052506.1, forward strand.
GATTATTAATTCACTCATAACATAGAATATAAATTTTCATTTATTCATAAGAATTTGAGAGCACAAGTCTAGAATTGGATCTTAACACACCATAATAGTATAAACTGTATTTTTGGAAAAACCTGTGCTTTACATGCTTTAGTCTTAAGTTTCTTGCCTCAACGAGATTAAAATTGAAACTACAATTATAAAAAAAGCAGGAATGAAAAAGCAAGCTAGAAATCAAGTAAAACACTGCATATTAAATGTTAATGAGAATCCAAAAAATACTTACAAAACCAAACAGGATGAATTCTTGAGAAAAGGATCTTGAAATCTCGATGATTGTTAGAAAAAAATCGTCACCAACTAGTCCACTAACAAACTAGTGATGTTATTTTATAATCATCAACTTGGATGAATCATAATTTGAAATTAGAGCAAATCAACTGTAGAATAATTTTTATTCATTATAATTGTTTTGATAATATCCAAAAATAGATTTTCAATGCCATAAGCTTTGGAAAATACTGCTTTACATCAAGATATTCACGTCAATTATTAGCCAGATGAAGATTATGGCCCGGTTGCACAAAAGCCGGTTAAATTTTAATCGTGATCAATTTCACGAGAACCAATCAGAGAAGGCTTTTTTGAAAAGAGGGTTTCTCTGATTGGTTCTTGTGAAATCACGATTCAAATTTAACCGGCTTTTGTGTGCAACCGGCACAAAAGGTATTAAACTTGATGTGACTTTTGTAACACGTGTGCATGTAGATCCCGGATCTTCTCTTCCATTTGCATCGTTAATGACGAAACTGATCTTATTTCTAACAATTAAAATATTCAAATTAACCAAGTTATAGATCTACTTCTTAACCTTGGGCTGACAATTCAATTAGGATAGTTAGACTTAGATATTCAATTTTGAATGGTTAATCTTTTTGACATTTCCAGTTCATACTAAATTTTTATCAATTATTTATTTAGAATGTTCATTCAACCATAATTTTATCCATCGTGTTAATTTAATCAGCATGTAATGTGACTTATACATTAATTATACCTATGTATAATATTTGGACAATTTGAAACTAAATTAAGAAATTGAAGAAGTTTTGGGCAATAGCCTGCTTTTCTTTTCTGATTGTTGTATTGTTTTTGCTAACCTAATAAATAAATAAATATATAAATAAATATGCAGTTAAGAAACACATATTTTAAGTATGAAATACGAATGTGTATTAGGGTCAATCTTACATTTCGCATCCAGTACTTTATTCAGATCGATAAAAACATGTTTAAAGCATTTTCAAGAAGTTTTTTGACTCAAATAATGGGCATACAGGTAAATTTCGAATTATTGACTGAAATAATTATTTGATTGAAAATTCAATTCTACACAGAATAGGTCAATTTTCATGTTATATCAACCCACACAAATGTATCAGTATTATGAGCGGCTCTTTTATTGATTGATCATTATACAGAGTGTGTATAATAAGTAACCGGACTGACCTCAGGAAAATTTTTATTGGCAAAATATGGACAGTTTTTCTTTAGAAATCTTCAAAATCCCCATTGGAGTCGATAACATGCTGATACCGGTTTTTCAAATCCCTGAACGCTCCCTGGAAGTCGGCAACCTCCATGATGTCTAGAGCCCTCGTCGTAGCACGTTGAACGTTTTCCAGAGTCCCGAACCGGGTTCCCTTAAGTTGCCTCTTGATCTTGGTGAACAAAAAGAAGTCCGGTGGTGCCATATCTGGACTGTATAAGGAGGATGTAGCAACGTTACCCTTGACTGTTTGGCCAACTGCTCGGTGACGAGCAGGCAGGTGTGTGACGGAGCATTGTCGTGATGGAGGATCCACGAATCGGCAATCCCCGGACGGACTCGATGAACCCGGGCGGTTAGTTGACGGAGCACCTCTCTGTAGTACTGGTCGTTTACAGTTTGGCCACCAGACATAGAGTTTGTGCCACCCGGCCAAACTGTAAACGGCCAGTACTACAGAGAGGTGCTCCATCGACTAACCGCCCGGGTTCATCGTGTCCGTCCGGGGATTGCCGATTCGTGGATCCTCCATAACGACAATGCTCAGTCGCACACCTACCTGCTCGTTACCGAGCAGTTGGCCAAACAGTCAAGGGTAACGTTGCTACATCCTCCTTATACAGTCCAGATATGGCACCACCGGACTTCTTTTTGTTCCCCAAGATCAAGAGACAACTTAAGGGGACCCGGTTCGGGACTCTGGAAAACTTTCAACGTGATACGACGAGGGCTCTAGACATCATGGAGGTTGCCGACTTCCAGGGAGCGTTCAGGGATCGGAAAATCCGGTATCAGCGTGTTATCGACTCCAATGGGGACTACTTTAAAGATTTCTAAAGAAAAACTCTACATATTTTGCTAATAAAAGTTTTCCTGAGGTCAGTCCGGTTACTTATTATACAAATCCTGTATAAGTTCAAGCATTACTATTATTATTGGTAGACCACTACTGCTCATTTTTAAAGGGTTGTCATATTAGATTCAGCTAATGTAAGCTGAACTGGAGCAGTTCTCAAAAACAGAGCGATTGTGCTTTGATACTCCACAAAAGTATTGCACGTGTTCGATGATTGGAGCTTGAGTTTAGTGAAAGAATAGAAAATAAAATATATTATTTGAAAATAATGCACATTTGTATCATCCTTGATGAAAGGTTGCTTGAGTTTTTAGAGTTATGAAAATTGTTTTTAAATTATCTTCATTAATTCCATGACCTATTAATGGAATCATCAGTGGAGTGGCCGTAGTCGAGTGGATCAGATGCTGGCTTTATGATTCAGAGACCCGGGTTCAAATCCCGGCCCGGGCAAGATATTTATCTCGGGCCACTCCCGTGTATCGGATGGACACGTTAAGCCGTCGGTCCCGGTTGCCTAAAAAGCAGTCGTTAGGTCATGTCAGAGGCCCTGAAATTGATCAGTTGCGACCTGAAAACTCTGACACCAGACCTGAGCCAGCCAGGTCACACGATATTATTATTATTATATCAGTGGTATTCTCATTGGACTATCTAAATTCAAATTCTCCAGATTTATGAATGAGAACAAAAAACTTCACGGTTTCTCATTTCTATACGAGAAATTGTTACCTTTTTTAATCCCCTTCCAACACAAAACTTCCTCAGCTTAACCACCTGATCAATGAGTCCAGATTAAAAATTCACTATGTGAAAAATTAATTTCCCTGATCTCAAGAAATCTTTTTTTGTCAGATCTGACAAGTTTTTTCCTGTGTTTTAAGCTTTTGCTTTTATATACAATACCGGTACACATATATTATTCACTTTTTTATCAGTAAACTTTAGTAGAATTTTCACTTTTAAGGCTGTACAAAGGCTGAAAATAAACTTTCTACACGTGATATTTTTCTAAGTTTTTCAATTTGTATATCATCAAGCTAACAAAATGAAAAAATTTTCTCAGGAAAACATTTTTTTCCGATCATTACTTTTTGAGATATGAGCGCCTGAAGTTTGAATTTTTTGGACAGAACATCTCAAATTCGGTAAGATATAGATCCATGAGATTTAGAGAATAGATTCTTCATGGTATTGTTGATCTAGTAAAACAAAAATTTTCTGAAAATATCAATTTTTGAAAAAGTTATTCAATTTACCAAAAATAACTCAACTAAAAGTTATTTTTAGTAAATTGAATAACTATCTTAAAAAGTGATATTTTCAGAAAATTTTTGTTCCACTAGATCAACGATACCATGAAGAATCTATCATCTTCTGAATCTCATGGATTTATCTCTTACCGAATTTGAAATGTTCTGTCCCAAAAATTTAATCTTTAGGCGCTCATATCTCAAAAAGTAGTGATCAGAAAAAAATTCCTGAGAAAATCTTTTCATTTTGATAGCTTGATGATATACAAATCGAAAAACTTTGATAAATATCACGAGTAGAAAGTTTATTTTTAGCCTTTGCACAGCCTTAAAGAGAAAGGTTTCTGTAATGTTTTAATGCAAATGAACGATAATTGAATCATCAACTGACATCACAAAATACATCAGTTGATTGATAAACACAATATAAAACATGTAGTACCTTTTTTATTGAAAACATTTTAAAAATTCAAAACATTTCAACGACTAGTTTCGACCTACTTTGGTCATTTTCAAGTTGAAATATAATACATGTTTTTATATTGTTTTTATTAATATGAATAAAGTAGCTCATACAAGTGATTTTATCAGTTGATTGATATGGCTTGAACCTCACTACAAAGAGAAATTTCCTGTCATAAATTTAATGAAGAATACAGTGCGATACAAATCGTAATCTGCCTCATTTTCATGTTTTCAAAATCCAAAAGTTGTGACGTAGTTTTGATACTGAACCAAATCCACATGTGAGATGGATCTCTTATTTCTGCTTGCTCCGTCCATATTACTGTCCTTGTCTTCTCCATAAAATGAAATTTTGAATTGTAAGAGAATAATCATGTAGTTGATCCATGTGATGAGGATCTGTAAAATCATATGAATAATTAGAATTACAAAATAACTGTGGTATCCAAAATAACTGTAAAATCTATCGTTATCTATTTTGTTGTACCTTGACTGCCAAGGTAATTAGAATACCTCAATACCTGTATTCTTATTAGCTTCTCATCATCTACTGTGTATCTGTTTTTTGAAAGGGTTTATTTAGAACCAAGTTTATCTGAGTGTTGTGTTGAAATTTTGTAAATTATGCGGCGTCGGTTTTTTTAACTAGGCTACAAAATATTTACAGAAGTTCTATCATGAAATTAGGTTTTCGTTTTATGTAAAGACTATTGAAAAACAGGTCTGATTTGAAAAGTGCATTCATCCATTGAATAAGGACATTTATAGAATAATAAGGCACATTAAGTGCTGGTTCACAGCAGTCGGTTAAATTTTAATCGTGATTAATTTCATGAGAACCAATCAGAGAAGACTATTTTTCGAAAAAGCCTTCTCTGATTGGTTCTCATAAAATATATCACGATTAAAATTAAACTGACTGCTGTGCAACCGGGCCTAAGACTTATAAAAAACAAATTCCAAAATTTTTCATTGTTGTCGCATTATTAAGGTTATTAAATACAAAGTAGAAAGATTTTTCTGAAGCTATTGAAATTTTTTATAACTTAACTTATATAGAAATAGTAAAAGTAATGTCAATTTCTAGTTGAATCTTATAATTATTTCAATCTCATCTAACTTACCGAACAAAATAATTGTCTGTCAATCCTGCCATAGCCACTAAATATTATTTGCGTATTGGTGATTGATATTTTTTTCAGAAACCGCTTTCCCTGCAATCATAATGAATAATTGTTAGAGGTTGAAAATTACTGAGATTCACAATACATTAGTAGTGATAGTTGATGAATAGTTACATTGCGACATTTAAAAATGCATCAATACCGTATTAAGTTACATCAATGTAATAATTGATATAAAATGAATATATTTTTTAGTTTGTAAACGAAGTATCTTATCTCCGCACATTTCATTGGTATAGGCTATTATATTTTAATCTCGTTTTTCCAAAGATTGAACTGAATTAATTGATATTATAATTTACTTATTTAATTTTTTATATAGCAGGAAGACTTTTCATTTCATGGACTCATAGACATTACAATCGGATTTATGTATCTATATTTTGACTTTTATACATGCATCATAATATTTTTTTTTCAATAAATGGAAAATCGTACTCGCCTGTTCATGAAGAGTAATATCACTTAGTGCATTGTCAGATAGAATTCCCAACATTTTCTTTTTGGTGTTATCAACCAACTGTAAAATTACACAGCAGTCATTAGCTCTTAAATCTATTTTTTATAAAGTTCGTTAAATGAAAATTATAGTTGGGTACTTTTCTATGAAAATAGATCAATCTCATCCCTAATATATTCTCAATATCTATTCATTTCAGTTATTGTTCATCTAGGTACTTTATCTGAACTTAGAAAAAACAAGAAGCCTATTGATCTCAGACGAATAAGTTTAGCATTTAGAGATTCAACATTGAATGTGCATCATGAGGCAGATAATAATTTTTCATTTATCAATTCTAATAGAAAATAATATCATAATCATTTTACACAGATTATTGAACTGGAAATGAGAGTTATAGTCTCATTGATTTGGATAATATTCTTCCTTCCACTAATATAACACAGCCTAGCATATTTAGGGTATAATATTGGAAGTTTTTCAAAATGAGTGTTATTGTAGCCTGTCACATCAAATAAAGTCGAATTCTATTGTCGTCTGCGACGAATAAACTTTCACCTGAAGTAGTTTAGCGTTGAATTTCCCTCTGTTGATTCTGCAAACTGCATGATCCTTATTACCTTATTGCTATTATAATTTTATTATTATAATAAACTATTACCATATTCTTATTACATATCTCTCCTCGCTTCTGTTGAAAAAATCAAAATAACAAACTAATGGTATCAGACTTGACTTGACTATCATACTGGTAGACTAGTTTATGATAATCTATACCATAATAAAGGAAAGAACTGGCTTATACACGTACGGGATAGGAAAATTTTGTTTGACGCAGCATCACGTCTGAACTACTGAACTGATTAACTTGAAATTTTGCATAAAGATTTTTAATTATTAACAGAGTATGGTTATAGGCATACTTTTAATTTTCCAAGATTTCATTACGTCAAGTTTTCAATTGTGAAGTTTTGTAATACCCTTGCGGAGCACGGGTCACCTGCTAGTAAGTAATAATTTACTTGGCTATTTTCATGTGAGGTGATACTTTGGAACAAACATAGTGAATTTCCTAACTGACAAGGTTTGTTTACCATCTATCAATATATATTCGACAAAGGTAAGTAGGCTACAGTATTAGAAGGTGATACTCACAGCTTTTTGTGCTGATCCAGCTGTGGTTGAGCCAAGCCAGAGGTACACCAGGCATATCGTCGTCTGGCCATGTAGTCCCAGGACAAGGTCGGTGAACTGTGACCTCTCTTTCGAGTCTCGGAGAACCTTCAATAAGATCTCGATGGTCATGTAGCGAAAAATAAACTCGTAGAAGACAAACCCATGGAAAAGTAACTGTAGAAAATTGATGGCCAACTGATAGCCGTAGATGCTGGAGAATGTCAATGTTAGACGACTTTGCAGCTTGGCCAATTTCACCCATAAGTACTCATAGTGAGCTCGGTCAATGCAGCTTTCCTCCTGTCTCAAGTCTTCTTTGTAATCGTCGGAAAGTTGCAGAGCGGAATTTCTCAGCGCATCAGAGAGCATGTACCACATTAGCTCTGTGTACAGTCTTATCAGATATATCACTGAGTAGAAAACAGTGACTAAGAATGATAATCTGGCATCGAAAGGAGGCCCTACACAACAAAGAACAGACAAGTTAGATTGGTCTGGTAATAAAACATATACATTTTAAAAACATATTGTCACCTGGTCATATGGGACATATACAGGGTGATTCATAATTATGGTAAAATATTTTAATACGTGATAGTAGAGGTAAAAATAAGAAAAAAAGTTCCTATAAACATATATCCATAAACGCTTAATTAGCGAGCTATACAAGGTGAAAGATTTCGCCCGGAATTCAGTTCCTCTGTTGAAATACACCGATGCTGAATTGTTTGGGGACTAGTTTTTGAAAAACTTTTGCTGGATTCATATGGAAAAATATCTGAAGAATTGAATAAGACTAGTCTGGAAGCTGTAGTGTGAGTAGTTTTTGAGAAAAAAGTTGAAATATGCAAAAAATCTAAGTAGAAAAACACAGACTTCTACGTTTGATGCCCAATAACTTTCTTTAATGACCAGTAAACAAATAATTTTTCGCAATAAAAATTGTAGAGAATTTAATTCTGAAAAGAATGATGTAAGCTGTGTAAACTAAATTTAAATAAAAGTTGGATAAAATGTATTCTTATGTAGTACATTACACACCAAAAATTTGCTGTTTTATGAGGAGAGAACTAATAATTCATAGGTTGTAGCTGATTGCAAATAGAATATGGATTTTAATAACAGCTGTTCCAAAACAGCTGATTTATTTTGTTTTAAATAAGGAAATATTTAAAAGAAATTATCAGCTGAAAATTATTTTCAGAAATATTTTAGCTCACTGTTGAACAAAAAACAAACTGTAAGTTAGGCCTACTGCAGCCGTGCTGTGTTTTTTGTTTAATCTATTAACCAGTTATTTGTAACCATTTCACTTTGCTTTTGTGTTAAGTGTTAACTTTTTAAAAAATGGCAGGTAATTTTAGACATTATTCATACTCCGAATTAGCTGACATGCATTTTGAAAACAAATAATTAGCGAATGGAATGTTTTTTTTTATGGAATGGGACACTACTCTAATAGTACTGAAGCAAGACGTTTGTATCAAGAGAACTTTCCTAACCGAGTATGTCCAAGTTCAAGGTTTTTTGCCATTATTCATCAACGTCTGTCTGAAACAGATTCTTTGATATCCAAAGAGCACATTTATGCAGGCAGACCTCGATCTACTAAGACTGTTGAGTTAGAAGAACAAGTGTTCTTAATGAAATTTATGAACATCCCGAGAAGAAAACGAGAGAATTGTCAGTGCAGTTTAATGTCAATCAATCTATTATTTGGAGGATACTAAAAGAGCAACAATTACATCCATACCACCTCCAGAAAGTTCGTACTCTATTGCCACGAGACTGTATTCCCCGTGCTGGTATTTGCCGATGGATTTTAGTAAAACTTGTTTACCCAAACTTTTTAACAACCGTTTTATTTACCGACGAGGCACACTTCACAAGAACAGCTATCGTTAACGTCCACAACTAACATATTTGGGCAGCTGAGAATTCTCATGCCATCAATCCTAATCTTCCACAACATCAGTTTTCAGTAAACATTTGGGCAGGAATCATAGGAGCAATCTACTTCTGTTCGAGCTTCCTCCCAGGCTTAATGGCATATCTACTAGTCTTTTGGTATAAGTTTAATGTCATTTAGATATGCTACTTTCATATAAAAAAAACGTTTCATAAAAAACCGAATATTTTATTTGCAATCAGCTACAACCTATGAATTATTAGTTCTCTCCTCATAAAACAGCAAATTTTTGGTGTGTAATGTACTACATAAGAACACATTTTATCCAACTTTTATTTAAATTTAGTTTACACAGCTTACATCATTCTTTTCAGAATTAAATTCTCTACAATTTTTATTGCGAAAAATTATTTGTTTACTGGTCATTAAAGAAAGTTATTGGGCATCAAACGTAGAAGTCTGTGTTTTTCTACTTTGATTTTTTGCATATTTCAACTTTTTTCTCAAAAACTACTCACACTACAGCTTCCAGACTAGTTTTATTCAATTTTTCAAATATTTTCCATATGAATCCAGCAAAAGTTTTTCAAAAACTAGTCCCCAAACAATTCAGCATCGGTGTATTTCACCAGAGGAACTGAATTCCGGGCGAAATCTTTCACCCTGTATAGCTCGCTAATGAAGCATTTATGGATATATGTTTATAGGAACTTTTTTTCTTATTTTTACCTCTACTATCACGTATTAAAATATTTTACCATAATTATGAATCACCCTGTATATGAATCATGCATATATTTATCTCATATTGATCAGGATTTTAGAGTTTTTAAATTAAAAGTTCAATGAACAGTATTTTGTCTGAACAATCTTTTGTCATCGACAGAAAGATTGTTTATTTTAATTGTTGTCAATATTAACGTTAGCTTCTCTCTGTTTTTATAGCAAACGTGCGTTTGTGCGACAGATAGAAATATGTACTTGAGATGGCTTTTATGTTTGGCATTGACTGAGTTTATATTAATACCCAAAATTTAGCTTTCGTTCGGCAGAGTTCGTTCGGTAGGACTGTGAGTAAAGTCCGGTTGTTCTGGTGAAAAGGATATATTTTTCTCTTGTTTTATAATACAGTTTTCCTGTCGCAGTTCGGGCAGTTTAGAATTGTATTATTGAATAAGACGGGATCTGAACTTATTTTACTAGATCAGTTATTTTATTTTTATTTAATAATAATTAACGTCGCGTTTCAACCAGTGAATGTCAAAGGGGGAAGCCATCTTCAAAGATGGGTGTTATCCTTTTTGAGTTTTCTTTTTTATATTTTTCATAACCACAAAGATTGTATCTCTTAGCAGCAAGCAAGTAGTTTCCCCATTAATTTCATTTAAATATTGTTTTCTTCTAATAAAGTAATCTTGATTGTTTTAATTGTAATATATGTTAAAGATTCATTAAATTATATGGTAGATTGTTCACCTTTTGATTGTATCATTACAACCATCAAAAACCATTACTTATAGTCTTCTTTTCTCCTCATCCTTACAATATACTTTTTTCATAATAAGTTGGTAGGCATACTATTCATTCCTTTCAACAGTATTGTAATTAATGTGAATTTAGACTACAAGAGCAACCTTTTGATAGTATATCGCAACTTAGTGAATATTTCGTAAAAACTGTACAAGTCTTTTTATCTCCATTTGATAGACTAAGGTTGAGCTTCCAACTATCTGAGGCATGTCTAAAAGATTAATACTGTATTAATGTTTTGATTGAAATTATGAATATCTGTATCTGAAAACTTGAATAACCGGTATTGTGATTGATTTGAGCAACACTACTCCAATATTATCATCATATATGGTTTTGTATAGTTGTACAGTAGTGAAGGTGGAAAAATACTATATACTATACTATAATAAAGGAAAGAACTGGCTTATACACGTACGGGATAGGAGCATTTTGTTTAACGCATCATCACGTCTGATACTGAACTGAAATTTTGCATAAAGATTCTTAATGATCCGAGTATTCTCGGTTTAGGATCATCTGTCTTGAATATTTAACTTCCTTCCAATCAATTTTCCTTTCCTATCCAGGGGCTTCCTCATCCTAAATAGTCTCGGTCGCCCTCTTGACGTACCTTATTCATCCGATTCCTTTTGTTTTACTCATTCATTCACTATAAATAATCAAGCATTAAAATTCAAGTAAAAGTGACTCATAACAGTTATGAAGTAAGATTGGTATTTTTCCTTTTTTCTTTTAATATGAGTGTTTGTGGAAAGTGCTCCAAGCAGATTATTCGTACAGAGAAAAATAAAATAGTCTGTAAAGTGTGTCGGGTTACATTCCATGGTACATGTTGCAAGCTCACAATTAATGAAATAGAGTTTTTATCTGCCAGCAAACAGTGGATGTGTGAAGCGTGTAACAAGGAGAGAAGACTTAGTAGAGGTGAGCCCAACTCTTGTTTAGTTAATACGGAGTTTTCACAAACCACAAAAAGTATGGGAATTACATTGGAGGAGCTCAAAGAAATCCTGGAAAAGCATAAGCAGGAAATACTCGACGGCCAGAGCAAGCTAGAATCGCAACTAAATAGATCAATTGAGATGTGCTTCGGCCTAATAAAAGAAAATTCTCAAAAGATAGCTGAACAGCAGGAGACTATTGTTGCTCAAAAGGCTATGATTGAGACACTAAAGGCAGAGAAAAAGAAATGCGAGTCGAATATGAGTGCTATGGGGAAACGTCTCAGTGAGGTTGAACAGTACTCTCGAAAAAACACGCTGGAGATCTTCGGAATTCCTGAGAGCGCGACTGAGAGTGATGCATCACTCAAGAAGACCGTCGTCGACGTAGGGAAGCGCTGGGGGTCGCCATCAAGGAGGAAGCAATAATCGCCTGCCATCGTATTCCAGCTGCCAATCGCCCTGACAAAGGTATCATTGTTAAGTTTCTGCGAGGAGATGAACCTGACGGGCTGCTCGCGAAGAGAAAGGTGAAAAGAGACTTTTCAACTAGACACATACCTGGACGCACGGATGACAACCTCATCTACATAAATATCTCGTTGTCTAAGGAGAGGAGGATTCTTTTTTCCAAAGCACGTAAGTTGAAATCACAGTTCAACTACAAATATGTGTGGACTGACAGGAATGGTAGGGTTAAAGTGAGAAGGGATGACGACAGAAAATCTAAGGTGATTGTGATTGATGATGAGAGTGAATTGAATCGCATTATAGAGAGGGAAACTTTGAAATGCGGACCTAATGATAGTTAAAAATTTTACAACTTATTTCAATTATTTATCATACAATGTCAGACTTAATTCAATGTTTTTTTCACAATGTCATAAAATGCTATCCTATGTTACTAATTTTATTCCTTGCCCTGCAAATATGTTGTATTGTATGGTGAACTTTTTAATTTCTCCTGGAATTCTCTATTACAAGAACTTAGCCTATACTAGTAATAAGGTCACGAGATGCATTGGAGTATGTGATTATGATTATGCAGAGTACTACAAGCATGCCCATATTATGTATGTAATAGGAGATTATGCATCTAGGCAGATCATCTTTATTTTTGATTACATATTTGTATTGAAATTTTTCTATATCATATTCTCATACCGTGCTGTGGTTCCATTGTTTTTTCTGTGTTATTGTTGTTTCATGTCCACATACACTAAATTTACTTCTAAAATTATTTTTGCGTTGATATTATAGATTATGCCAGTAGCAAAACTTCTTTGTTCAATTGAGGAAACAAATACATTTATTACAGGATCAGAAGGCATCTGCATATATCACCAAAATATAAGAAGCATGCACTCAAATTTCGACTTATTTCTATTGCATCTTAACAGCCTTTCTGTGAAACCATTAATAATTATACTTAGCGAGGCGTGGTTACAGCATGAGAAGGATGTTCTCTTATACCAAATAGATAACTACGAAAGCTTTTCCGCATTTTCTGCTTTGTCTAGAGCTAGTGGTATAGTGGCTTATGTGCATAAATCTGTTGTTGCAGTGTTGGGAGATTTCGCAATTCCAAATTGTGATTGTTTGCTTTTAAATTGTATCTATGGTAGTCTCAAATTTTCGGTAATGGGAGTTTATAGATTGCATATTGGTGATCGTCAGTTATTTGTTAATAATTTGAGACTCGCTCTTGAGAATATTCCAATAAATGAATTAATTTGTCTAGGAGACTTTAATATTGATATAGGCTCAAACGATATAATTGCGGATGATTATCTTGACTGCTTAAACAGTAATGGGCTCGAACAGTTGATTGATATCGATACTAGGGTAACAGAGATATCATCGACTTGCATCGATCATTTCTCTTATCGCTCTATCCGGGTCACTATCAGTAGAGTTGCCGTAATAGATAACTCAATCACAGATCACAGAGCGGTAATAGGCTTCTTGCCAGTTGGACAAATGAAAAGAACTTTGTGTGATTGTCCTGAAATAAATAAACTAGATTATCAGCTACTTTCTAATAACATCAGATCCCATTCATGGACCAATATACTCGAAATAGATGACACAAATACTGCATTTAACAAATTTTATGAAACCTTCAATAGTATTTTAAATAGATCCACAATTAAACGTAAACTAAAAAATAAAATCAAAATGATAAAACCGTGGATGACACCTGGATTGTCAAACAGTATTGCTGTAAGGATAAATTATATAAGTTACATAAACGAATGCCAAATAATACCGCTTTAAAGAATAAATTCATAGCAATGAGAAATAACGTGAAGCAATGGGTAAAAAACGCAAAATGTAAATATTACTCTGACAATCTGCTTTTACACTCCAAGAACTCTAAAAAGAAATGGGAAATTCTGAAATCATTATTACCTGGTGAGAGCAATAGTATTCAAAATATACAGTTAAATGAGGATGGAAAAATCATCAGTGATAGTAAAAGCGTTGCAAATTTGTTCAACGAGTATTTTATTGATCTACCTGAAAAACTCTCCCAATCTCTTCCACAAGTATCAGATGATATAGTCCAGCAGTACAATTACGAATTTCAAAGCGAGCAAAGTCATACGACCATCTTTCTCAGCCCGATTGATGAATGTGAAATAATTCAAACCGTTAAAAAACTCAAATTAAACGTCAGCTCTGGTAATGATGGATTAACATCAAGAATCTTAAAGGAGAATATCACTCACTTGTCCACTGTTATAGCATACTTATTTAATTTGGCGATAGTTGAAGGGCAGTTTCCAAAAATATTGAAAACAGGTACCGTAATCCCTATATTTAAAAAAGGGGATAGGATGTCCAAAACAAACTACCGTCCCATCTCACTCTTACCTACTCTATCAAAGGTGTTTGAGAAACTTATTAAAAAAAGATTAATGAACTTTTTAGATAACAACTTTTTTTTCTCCAATCAACAGTTTGGTTTCAGGCAGAATCTCAACACCGAGCTTGCCCTTCAACATTTCCTGCAAAATATATACTTAGGATTAAATAAAAAACAAGGTAATTGTGCTGCTGGATTGTTTATCGATATCAGTAAAGCATTTGATACTGTAAATCATGATCTTCTGCTACATAAACTGTGGCGAGCAGGTATTAGAGGTGCACCCTTGGAACTGCTTGGAACTTTCCTACAGGGAAGAAGTCAGGCAGTAAAAATTAATAATCAAATTAGTGACTTGCGTGATATCTGTCATGGGGTCCCTCAAGGGTCGGTCCTGGGACCTATATTATTCTTGATCTACATTAATGACTTATTCAATGGTGACTTTAAGGGACAATTAACAACTTTTGCAGATGACACTGCCTTATCATACAGTCCGGACCAACAGGACCAACTTGCTTATGACATGCAACAGGACTTGAATAAACTGTCATTTTGGTTCACTTGTAATAAGTTGGCAATGAATGTTCAAAAAACTAATTACATCTTGTTCAGTCTAAGTGGCAGTAGAAGTTTTCCTATGCCTATCTTCCTCCACGGATTTCACTGTAGGCGTGACTCTTGCAGTTGCCCTGTTGTGAAAATGGAATCCAATGTAAAATATCTAGGGGTGCTTCTAGATCATAACTTGAATTGGAAGTCCCACATTAAGTCCCTCAAGAAATCTCTTCAGTTCTACCTTAGAACAATATTTAAATTAAAGCAGATGTGCAATAAAAGTACCCTGAAAGAGATTTATTACGCATTTGCCCATTCAAGAATAAGTTATGGATTGAGTTGTTGGGGAAGTACATATTATTCCATTTTGGATCCCATTATAAAGCTACAGAAGTCTTTTATCCGAATAATTGCTGGTGTAGGATACAGGGATAGCACTTTACCACTATTTCAAGAATTCGAGATACTCCCTCTGAGACACATGTATATCCACAAGGTACTTAATATTTTCTACCTGCTGAGTGGGAATGATGGTGTAATAGTAAGCTATTGTGAGGTGGTGGAGGGCTCTCATTTGACGCGAGGAGTACTGAATCGCCATCTCCGAGGATTGAGACCTAACTGTACCCTTTTCAAAAAATCTTTTATGTTCCTCACCCCAAAATTTTCAATCTTTTACCTATACACATCAAGATTAATTTTGGGTCCCAAAATAATAAGTATTACATCAAAACTAGCATAAAAAGATGGCTACTAAACTGCGATAGGGTTGGGGTGGAGATGATGTACAACTCCGTAATATAGTTCCAAGGGCTGTTCATTTATTTCCTTGTACACTGCGTATTTCCATATTGTGCTTGCTAATTTTGACTTTTGTCTGAGATTTGCGTATCATGTCTTATCTTGAGCTTGTTGTTATTTTATTTTATGCATAGAATTTTCCACTCTTGCTGATTTATGTATTTCTGTCTTTATCAATTCATCTCAAATTAATTAATTTATTATTCTTATTGTATTTTTTCATTTAAAGAAAATAGGTATTGTATACACTATTTTAGATAGTTCTTAGTTTTATTTAGTTATATATTTTTCTCTCTTTCGTTTTCGTTTTCAATAAACGTCTTGTATTCTATTTCAAAATTTCTCCAATCATTCATGTAACTTAGAATGTCGCGAGACTTCACGTGAAAAAGGAATCGCTGTACCAAACATGCTTTCAAAGTCACTAATGAAGATACATAGTAAGCTATCATGTTTATGTTATGGTTGCGTAGAAAAATAAGGAAATAAATCATATTTATGCAAGTTATAACCACAACTACGATTGAGTGGATGAGAGTAATTATAGAGCAATAAATCTTCTGTAGAATGGAGTGGAGTTTTCTGTTTCCATCAGGTTTGATATGAAAAGAGTAAATTCCAAGGAGAAGAAGAGAATAGCCAAGTAAGTTGAAACTTTTTTGAATTGTTGAGGTGGATGGAGTTGCCATTCTTTGATTTGTCAAAGCTGCAAAAGAAAATAATACAGTGATCAGTTAATCAACAAACGCCACTATATAGTAGCGGCAACAGCTAGAAACTTGGGAACACATTTACGAGAATATTAAATATATTTTATAATAATTCATTACGGGTACATTGTAAACATAATTTGGGAAAACATGAGATTTGGGTACCGTATCTTATTTTTGTATTTTGAGAAAGCAATATTCTTACGTTAGTAGGACAAGAAAAGTGAAATAAATTTGAATTTATAATTTTTTCCTACAGTTACCTTGAAAAGTGACCATTCCTGCACTGATTACAGACCGCAAAGAATCACTTTTCTTTTTTCGCAAAGTAATACTTTGCGCACTAGAGCGGAAAAGTGATTCTTTATCTATTATCTTGCAGCCATCCCAATCAGCTGTTGACATTGTTGGCGTGTATTTTGAATGCAAATTTGTTCTATCTATATTATTTCTGATTTTCAAATAAATAAAAATGAGAACTCATTAAATTATACATTTTGAATATTATTAATTATTCATTATTTCAAATAATTTTTCTTCATTCATAAATTGATTGGTTGAAAACTTATTTAGAAATAAAGATTTACTCAAAATTATTCAAATTTTCAAATTAATTGGATTAATTTAATTTTTTATTTGAATAAATTATCGAGTATTAATTTTCAATTGAATTATCAAGTTCAAAATAAATTAAGAAGGAATACGGTTTAATTTGATGGATTTCAGCCATCATTTTATCCATAATCAACCACTCATATTCAATGGTAACTGTAGGAAAAATTTAATGTGAAATACGTTAGCAAAGTTCCTCTGCTGCACTCAAGAAACCATTCCGCCCTCGCCTACGGCTCGGGCGTAAACGTTTCTTTCGGTGCAGCAAACTGTCACTTTGCGCACTAGTTGCGCAAATAACTAATCCAACTTGCGAAAGGCCAATGAGAAATACCGTACAATTCCGGTATAATTAATTGATAGACACATTATTAAATGATATAATAAATAGGACATTTTTTTAGCCTAAGCTCATTTCACACCGCTGTCTGAAGCGCCTCATTAGATGTTACGCTTCACACCTCAGACCGCAACAGAACGTCGAATACAGTAGTAATTTGACTGTGCGTGTGTGTGTGTGTGATATCCATCAAGTGGATGATCACACATGTCACACGTAGACCGCTGAGTCAGCTTTACGATTCTGCTATGGCATATAAATTACTCCAATACTACTTGCACTCCACTAAAGCTACTTGAAGTAGCTACTACTAGTATCCTATCAGCTCAAAAGCAAGGATGGTGTAAAATAGAGAGCTTTAGCAAATTTAATTATAAAAAAATAGAGAGCTTAAAATAGCTTATTATAAATATAGCTTATTATAAAAAATAGAGAGCTATATATTTAAAATAGAGAGCTTTAGCAAATTTAATTATAAAAACACAGAGTAATTAATTTTATCCCTTATCAATCAAACTCGAAAATTGTGGAAGACCTCCACATTACTTCTACAGAGCATACAGGTCGAGCTTACATTAAAAGCATTATATCACACTTTTTTCTATGTATTTAAACACGACATGCAGTCAAATATTAAGTAAATAATTAAAAACTTTCAATAACTAACTGAAGTACTTTCGACCGTCTAGCGATCATTTTCAACAGTGCCGACCGGATATGTTTTGTTGGTTAGGAAGATTTTTGGTGTTTATTATGTAATCGAAAAGTTTGTTAAATTTTAAATTCAGTTGTTCATTTAGTATGTTGTTATTGTCTAGGATGGTGGCTTTATAAATTTCGAACTGTTCTGATGTATTTATTTCATACCATCATATCATGTATTTAATTTATAAAGCAGCCATCCTAGACAATAACAACATACTAGATGAACAACTGAATTTCAAATCTAACAAACTTTTCGATTACATAATAAACACCACAAATCTTCCTAACCAACAACACATTTCCGGTCGGCACTGTTGAAAATGATCGCTAGACGGTCGAAAGTTTCATTCAGTTAGTGAAAGTTTTTAATTATTTACTTAATATTTGACTGCATGTCGTGTTTAAATACATAGAAAAAGTGTGTTAATACATAGCAGCTTGGAATGGATCAAGAAACCATCACCTTTAAGCATTATAAGTTTAGAATTTACCTAAATTTGGTCCTGTTATAGCTTTCAACTATTTCTTGAATGAAGCTAAAAATGATCAGAATACCAAAATTCCACTGTGCTATACGTACAGTACAGGTCAACTAGTTGGTGTGAAGCAATGAGAACAAAAAAGTGTACCTATCCCTCTTACAATATAATGTGGATCACGCCAGTCTCACAGGAGAAGGCAATGCTTCAACTTGCATTATTAATGATCTCTATTACGTTGTGTAATTACTGATTATGTTAAGTGTAGTAGTAGTAAAAGTATTAATTTGGATGAGTGTAACATTAATTATTGTTAATTGTTCATTAATTTAAGAGTATCAAGTTGAATACCAAGTTATTATTTATTTCATTTTCAACAAAATTTTGGAAATGCGAGACGTTGAATGATGTTTTGGTGGGAGAGACACTTTGAAAAATATTGCTGCAGAGTTTTTAAATACTGAAGGAGATGGAAATTTAGTTTTGTATTACTGTGAAGCAAACGGTAAAGGCTAGATAGTTTTTGCAAGCTGCATATGGATTTGACTTATCTAGTAATTACACTGGAAAATAAATTATAAATCAATATTTAGTGTTAGTGTCAGTATATAGTGTTTCGAAAACAAGATTTTTTAATAAGACAGACTACTATTCACGTTTACACCATTCATGAATACTGATAATTTTAGATATAGGATACGTCTAATCGTTTATCATCAATTGAGAGTTTTGAGAATTTAAAATGTACGTACTTTGAGAGATAAAATCAGGGAGCCAAATAAGTAATAAACATTAGTACTGAATAAGAAACATTAGTAAGCAGAAAAATGGCAGAACTATAAAATCAATCAAAAATAGTTTTTTAACTATTATGACGACACAACAGACTAATATTTTGAATAATAGTTACTAAAAACTAGTACTGACGTGGGTGAGTACTTAACTATTTGAATACTCAAAAAAGAAAAATCATACGAATTTACTTTGAATACTTAACTATTATTAAAAATATTAGACTGTAGGCGTCGTTATAATAGTTCAACAAACGAATTATTAAATCGCAGTCCGTCATGGATAGCGAATAGATGAGAATAATAGTTTCTTGGCTGGGTCAGAGTAAGGACCTACATCATCCACGCATTCTTTCCATTTATTAATTGTCCCTCAGTATATAATTTGGCCTAATTAGAGATATAAGAATTATTCGAAAAATGACATGCATTAAGGCTATCCCCGCAAGACAAATTCCGATGCAAAAGATTCCCTTGTGGACAAAAACTCACGGCCAGCCACACTGACGATTTGCACTTAATTGGAGAGGTGATTACCGTCTTCAAACTTCAATTATTATTGCTACCGTATTTAAGGTTGGTGTTCCAGTATGTAAATCACAACACTGTATTTTGAATATATATATATGTTTATTATATACCATTATTAATATCACAACTTAGAATAAACATGACGAGTTCTTACAAAATGTATGTAAAACAATAAAAATCACTGTAAATGTACATCAACAACAGATAATTTCTGTAATCGTTTGCAAGTACATTGAAGTCGCTGTAAAATAATTTTATCTGCTTTTAACGGAATATTATTAATTTTACACATATGACGAGTAACTTTATAAAACTCACTGGCACACTCACAAAGAACAAGACCATCAATACAATGTAGCAATAACTATTATTAGGATAAAGTTATTAGAAAAGATAACAATATTAAATATCATAGATAGGTTAACTTCTTTGGGTTTTAACAGACAAATATCAAAATTTGGGGCTACAGTTCATTCTTGCAATAAATCTTAAAGATAAATATTGTGAATCACATTTTAAATTAGAAACTATCTGAGAAAGACACTCATTGAAATGTTATCGAGTTTCGACAAATTCAGTTGATTTTAGATTAAAATAATTGATATTTAAATTATTGATATAATTCTAAGTAGTTGATATTTTTCATTCCAGTTCAGAATTGTAATAATTCTGTATAAACGTTCAAGGATAAAATGTTACATATTACATATTTTCTTTGAACAAAATAGTGATATAATTGGAAATCTCATGGAGTTGATCTTTAATTTATTTTATTATTTATTTATTATTAAAAGAAACAGTATGATGAGCTATGGTGCGGTTGTATAACAATACTCCCTAAATTAGGTAAAAAATATGGAGAATCTATCTTGCAAGCAATTCAAAACTAGTAGGCCTGCGCAACCATTTCAATAAGAATGCCAAGTTTCTTAGGCAAAGGCCTACTTAAGAATACTCTTGAATAATGATTCATACAATAACGTATTTAAAGATGAAAATAGGTGAAGATTTTTTTCATTTTTTTTTCATTTAATTATGCTATAGATGCTGCACCAGGAGTTGGCCACTAGCTGCTATTTGAAACAATGAAAACTAGGGGCCTTCTAGAAGTGCAGTTGATTGAACAAACATATCAAATGGACATTTCACTGGTTAACTGCTATAAACCACGGGAATTGCTATTGGGCAATATTCCAACAACTCACCTGAGTAGTATCAAATCACACAAAATCTTATGTAATCTACTGATTCACGGGTTTCTTAGAGACCAAATCCATGAACTTTCCAACTCTAGTGTTGTAAATACAAATTAAAAATTATAGAATTATTTGTGCTGATAGAACCTACATTCTTCTATCATTACTAAACGTTTTATACTCATATTCTTCAAATTGGAGTTTACAAAAAATATGACTAGCTTATTTATCATATAGAATAGATTTCTAACTCAATCACAGAAAAGTATAATTTGTTCTTTCACATAAATATTTATAGTGAGGTCCACGTTATAATGGCAGTGGATTAAGATAGGAGAATAGCGATGCCAATTCTCTGAATTAATTAATTATATTTCTACACTGTCAAAAACATAATTGGCATCGTTGTGGACCTAGAAAAGGATAGTACCACCGGCTTTGTCGAATGATAGAAAAGGAAAGCAGAACCAAAGTTGATCTAATACTCTCATTATAACGTGGACCTCACTATAGAATATCTGTTCCAACTCCCTCATTGGAAAAACAAATTAATTAAATTGAATGTTAGGGTAAGGAGTTTTGGTGGAGTATATAATATATCTCGTAAAACAACGGTACAATAGAATATTCTAAGAGGTCAAATAATGCTACGTAAAATATGTTTCAAACAATTATTCAAAACTGAAACTGAATTCTCAAATTCAACACTAATTTTCTTAAAATGATAATAGTATTGTACCTAGGCGTTTGCCTCAACCAATAAATGAAAAATATGATAAGAAAGGCCAGCTTGGCCAACAGGATAAATTAAATTAAGCTTCTTTTGCGTTGCAATTTGCAATTGCAAAGAATTGTTCTAAAATTTCAAAAAAAAAATGTATTAAACCTTATTTGAAATTTGAACAAATTGAAATTTTGAAGGAGAAAATATGGTACTTCAATAGGACAATCACAGTAGAAATTGATCGAATAATAGAGTAAACTTGGAGCTATAAATTTCGAAGCCACACATTTATAAAATGATTGCATTGAACCACCTTAAGATCTAAGCCAGTTGACATGGTATGATTCATTCACTGACTATAACAGCAGTATGCTCTCCACATTATAATGGGAGATTGTTTATAGATTAAAAGTGTTCAACATTCTACCTTCAAGATGAATAATTTTTAAGGTACACAAGGTTTCTCGATATTCGTCAAGGTCAAATTACAAACGTGGTGTTTCAATTACGTCATATTCTGCTTTAGCAACAGAATAATCAATGTTATTTTTAGTGAGCAGTTGTTACTAAAACGTTAGGATTGGTTCTTCTCTGTGATCTAGAATATCTGCAAAGAAACAAAGTAATATTATTTAACGTAAGGCAAACTTCAATAATACATTTATTATCAATCATAATCATATAGTTATAAAGACTCTAAAGCCGTGTACACACTGAACAAATGTTCAACAAATATGTTTGTTGAGGAGCTTAGGGACAAATATTTTAAAATGTTTGGACAATCATTGTTTTTCAAACAAGAAAATTAGGCGGGATGCACACCGGAGAAACGCGTTTCGTGAAAAAAGTTTCAGGAAACGTGAAACGAAAGTTGCTCGCAATCGACTGATAAGATTAAGCAGGGAACGTTTCTTTTGTATGCATGCGCGAGTGAAACGGATTGCATGAAACAAGTTTCATGAAAGAGGGCTTCACGAAATGCGTTTCTCCGGTGTGCATCCCGCCTTACTGTTTTTCCAAACATTTTCAGATTTGACAGCTGTAAAACATGAAACCTGTTCTTCCCACTTACAAATATTTTGCTTGGTGACGCGTCCACACTGGCCACGGGCAAACATTGTTTGTCAAACATGATAAAATTTGCCCAAACTTTTTCAACAAACATGTTTGTCGAACATTTTTTTCAGTGTGGAGACGGCTTAAAAAGTCTCAAGTTTTCTTCTGTGTCAGATTAGTAATTGAAATGTAAATCTACCATAATTAGTCAAAATGATAAATTTTCAGAAAACATCACCGAACAAAATTTTCTCGGCGGTTTTATATGTATTTTGGGGCGCTGAATTCGAATCTGAAATTTGCTGACACGTCAAAGGAAGTCAGAAATTTTATTGTCTTCATTTTTGTAGGCTACAGAATGCTTTTTCTTGAAAACCCTGAGGTATTCGAGATAGAATGGAAAAATTGAAAAAAGTCCTAGAATTTGGGGGTTTTTAGGAGTAAAACACACTCTAGCGTGTCAAAAAAATTTTTATTCGAACTCAGCGTCCCGAAATACATATGAAAACGTATGAGAAGAATTCTTTTAGGGCTGTTTAGTGAAAATTGACCATCTGACTCAACTAAGTAATGTTCATAAATAAATTTGCAAAAATTCATCTGAAATAACTAATTTACTCAACCAAGTAATTTAGCTTGGTAAAAATGTATGTACTCTTTCCATAAACAAGTCAAGTTTTCAATCTGGATGAAGAAGAAGGTAATTGAAAAGAGGTACATCATGTGAATTATCCTGTATATCAATCACTACTTTGTCATTGCCTTATTGTGGCAAATATGATATGGAGAGAATACATTGAATATGTCATATTACTTCATGCATATTTGTGTCAGTGGCGGGGGGTGGAATACTCCACCGTTCATCGCAAAACCACCCCCCACCTACCACTCAAGTGGGTCCAAATGCCCTCTTTTAGAAAATGTTAGAAATGCTAGCAAATTGTTGACTTTTGAAGCTTTTGGAGTACCTGAAAATTTTCCTCTAAGCTCGCATACAAAAGGCAGCGAACTGAGAAGAATTCTCTCCAATTTCACCTCTTGTATAATTTTCAGTGTATCCTCACTACCAACGTAGATAGAAAGGCAGTGATCCGAAAAGAATTTCTTCCAAATTAATAATACTGTTTTCCTCTTCAACTTCCACCATGGTTCACCCTTCACATTCATGCACATGAAACACTATAAAACCACTATTACTAACTTACACGAATAAAGATAACCTCACTTTTAAAACAATAATATTTCAAATGCGCGAATTTCCGTTGAAGCTTTAGAGATGGTGGGACGTGGGAAAGAGGAAGAACGCAGCTACTGAAAACCCCCGAAAGTAGCCAAGAACGCTCGAAGCATGAATACATCGCAGCCGATTGCCATGTATTTCGAGCATTATTTGAATGGTCTGAAACCTGTAGGCTCTAGCCATGGACTGAAGGGGGACTGGAGTGATCCGCAAGCCTTCTGTGCTTCTTATTTATATTGAGCGTCATACTCATCATATTCTAATCGTTTTTTTTTCAATTTCGGAGTTTTTGAACATAATTTCGGGGTTTGAAGCATACAAATGTACATTTGATAAGAGTGGAGATTATTGACCGAGCAAAGTGAGGTCTAAGATTCAAGTCGACGGTTTGGCATTTCTCTTAATGTTTAAATGTTTGTATGTTGCGCATTTACGGCGAAACGCGGTAATAGATTTTCATGAAATTTGACAGGTATGTTCCTTTTTTAATTGCGCGTCGACGTATATACAAGGTTTTTGGAAATATTGTATTTCAATGATAATATAAAAGGAAAAAGGAGTCTCCTTCATACGCTAATATTAGAGTAAAAATCAGACTATAGAATTATTCATCATAAATCAGCTGACAAGTGATTACACAGATGTGTGGAGAATCCAGTCTATTGCTGTATTTCCATAAGGTATATAGTTTCAATCAGGTACTTGTGGATGAGAATACTGCGTGAGGTCTACTGTTCAAAGAACTACTACTAGTATTTTTAGTCCAATTTCTCTACTCATCGCCGCATCAAAGGATGACCGGACGCCTCGCCACTGTTGTGTTTACAGTATATGTCATATAAAGTGTTCACAAGTCAATTAAAATGTTACCTACCTTTAATAATGCTCCCCCATGGTAACGTAACATATGTTAGGAATGCATTCAATGGAACTGACTGCGCTCTCTTGTTTTCCTTCCAGAAGTGAAATGTCTGCGTGAAACCACGCATAGTCCACAGTGGATTGTAGGCTCCATCATCAAGTTCTGTAATCAACAAGTATGGCAAATTAGCACACCTTAACATACAAACTAGATTCAGTGGTTTATATTATCTTGTTCAAATGTTTTCCAGATTTACTAAATGAATAAATTGCAGTTTAGTTGATGCAAGGAGGTTTTTGTTAATAATTGATTTTGTAAAATCAATAATTTGTGGGTCTCTTCAAATGTTTTCAAGATTTACCGAATAAATTTCAGTTTAGTTAATGCAAGGAGGTTTATGTCAATAAATTATTTTTTAAAATCAGTTATTAGTGAGTCTAATTGCTACTAAATATTGATTCATAATGATCCACTGATTGACCCATTAAAATTGGCAATTGAAACTCTGAATTATTCTACAGGCTAAATGGATTCTATCTAAAAGTGCGGAAGAATATAACTTACAGAATTTAATCATTTCAAAAGGGCAGATCAAATCATTGTTGATCAAATATTTCTTAGATTATATTTACTTCATCTGTTATTTCTAAATCAAACATAATTTAAATTTAGAACCCGAGCTAATCCATGACTTTGCCACACAAGACAAACCACAATATAGTTGAATTACACAATTCATCGTCGCATCTCAATACAACTCTTCTAATACAATCACTTCACAAAAATCTCAAATGGAGGAAATAATTCAACAATTTAATCTGAAACATATATCAAAAGTAAGGATTCAAAACTCACAGGTTTTCAAATTTTGCGCACAGCTCAAAAGAAATCGAAGCCAATTTAAAAAAAACATATTCGGCTTAATCGTGCTATAAAAATGCAAAGAGATCAACTTCACAACATGCGATACACTACTTGGCAAAACCAGATGAAAACTTGGCAAACACGAAATAGATTGAATAGAAACATGCACACTTACTAGATAATAGAGCTCAGAGATTCAAGAGGAGTGAACTTAGAATAAATTTACTTTGAAATGCATATCTACAAAATACTGTTTAAATTGAAAGTATTGCAGTTTAGTTTCCGAAGTGATAAATTTCTATCTCTTACTTGAGTGAAGTACTAACAGACCAGAAGTGAATTTTAAAACTCTATTGCGAATGAAAATCAAGCACCAGGTCATGATATATATTGAACCTTATATGATTTATCTATAATTAATTTATTTATCAATTTGTACAACATTACTCTAAATGATATTAGAAGAGGAGAACAGGTGAAATTTTTTATAATGATCCTATATAACCTTTAAAAATTTATGAATTCAGGGCTACTTTCTTGTATTTATAAAATAGAATTATAGTACCCTTTAAAATTAATAAAATATAAAAAAAACAAGAATACAAATTGTAAGTTGCCAACGTTACAATTTGTATTCTTGTTTTTTAATATTAATTTAAAGGGTACTATAATTCTATTCTATTCATTATAGTTTTAATGATACACAATTATAAATTAAAACCAATAACTGAATATACATAACCCATATTGAAGAGATAAATCCACTCTGATGGACCAGACCATTTGAACAACACTGATTTCTCTCATGATATTCACAAAAAATAGTTTAACAGATGGACGCTAATTTGAATAAATAGATGGAATGGGTTGATAATTTCATCTTCGATTTGATATGAACCTTTCATTGAAAAGTAAATTCCAGTGTTTTTTGGTTTGTTTAGTGGGAATCCCTAACACGGAAGTCCAACCTTGCCTGAAACCCTGAATATATATCATTTGAGCTGTCAATGGGCCAAATGACTTCAGCCGGGACCGACAATTATTTGCCCATCCAATAACAAGGGAGTGACCTGACTAAAAACATTTGTTAGTAACCGCGTTTGAACAACCCGAGGCTGCTATGCAAGTATCATATTATATGACCTTTGTCATGATTGTTATCAGTAAGTATTGTTCATCATCGAGAGAGGCGAGGTTTTTGAGCTAGAATGGACAGTTATGATGATAGAGTGGTAATAGAATGGAACATACCAGTAAGGCTCCGCCGAGCGAACGCCTTTCGGCCGCCCACATCGCACCAGTAGGTGATGGTGGTGCCATCAGAGGCCATCTTCTGGGCGGGAGCCACATACTGTTTATTCAGCCACTGCATGCGCTGGTTCTTGAAGTCTTTTATGTTTTTTGGCAACGAATTGGTCGAGTACTTGTACTTGGGTTTGGGTGGCGAATCGGCGGCGACCTGGACACTGGACGCAGTGACATCGACGCCCACCTCCAGGTCGGTGCCCTCCCAGCTGGACGTCGACAGGCAGTCGTGGAACTCGTCCTCATCGCTGTCCGACGCGTCGGCAACCTGCTCTTGTGGTTTCATGCCCATGCAATGATCGTGACAAACACAACGAGAAGTGGTACAGCAAGTAGTGGAAGAAGAAGAAGAAGCTAAATGGACCCGCGTACAATCTACAAACAAAAAAAGAGAGAAAAACACGCTTGCAGTCGACCGATAAACAAGCTCGCTCAGTTTGATCAGTCAGGGCACGCTGATGACATGCAAGGGCAAATGTTCGAAAAGAGGAATAAGTATTGGCCTCTTCAGATGGGATTATTAGGCTGGTTGGTTGATCAGAGCACAAATCTCAAGTATGTGTGAAGTCTGTGTGAGCCTTTGAAGTACTTGTAGATAGGAAAACATATTCTACATAAATATTTGTTGAAGAAACAAATATCTGTTTATATAGTATCAAGTTATCAAGCTTATATAGTATCAAATTTCAAGTTTCTTGTTGGAGAAACAAAACTTAAGAAAGAGAAGCTATCTTCAAAAGTTAATAATCATTAAAAGGCTCATAGATGTTTGCCAAGAGCTACCTATCTCATAAATTCAATATACTCAAGTTTGGATCATTAAAAAAATATTCATTTCTCATTTTTATTTTAATTATATTTATTCAACAGAAGTACCTACAACTATTTCTTGTGAAAATTTGAATAAAATTTTGGTTGTTTTTTGTTTGAGAGTGTAATTGATTGAAAACATTTGACAAACCTACATTGGGACTGTAAAACTGCTAGAGGTACATTTTTGGGTTGATTTAGTGTCTTCTCAAAAGTTTAATAATAATTCTACACTACCGAATCTTATAGCCTATTACTTTGATTTTGGTAAGAGTACTTCTCCAATAGATTTCTATTTATTTGTCCAATAGCTTCAGTACAAAGAAAAGTGTTGTTGGTTATCCATCTTGTTTTCACTATTATTATTACTATTTAATTTTGTAAAACTTTAAAGTGAAAAAACACTCACATTCTTTGATGTGGCATATCAAATAATATGAGTGTTTTTTCACTTTCAAGTTTTACAAAATTTAATAGTAACAAAGAAGAGCTTAATAGACATGGAAAATCTCGAGTTTTTATGGCAATTCCATCAGAGTTATTTGGATTTAGAACCACAGAAGAATGTGGTGTTATAATAGTTTAATATCGTTAATGTAATATTATTGGAAACTACAAAAAAGCTATTTACAGTAATTTGCTATCTTAGAAAGAAGAGGGGAGAATTCTAACTATAACTTTATAGCAATGAAATACGAGTAATTTATGAAGAATCCAGTCAATAAATACATTTTAGAATACATCAAATTTACAAAAGAATTTTTGGTTTTGAAAGAGGTTTATTATTGAGTTGCAAGGAGTAAAACATACTAAAATTCATGGGCGTGAGTATATGGTGGAAGGGGAATGAGGATTTATTTATTTGTTCCCACAGTGAATCGAAAACGATTTACTCTAGAGAAAAATATTTTGTTTATTTCAATTATTCCATTTTCAATGAATAATAAATAAAGATCACTACATTTTCTACAACGTTTGTTCTTTACAGTTTTGTCAGAAATTGAACATTTTATGAGATACGCCGTCAATTTTTATTCTGGTATACATATGTAGCTTTCGGTGTTGTAACAAGTCAAGTCTATTTTGGTATAACTTCAGCCTTGTGATATGAACATCCAAGATTTGTGGATCGATGTCATAAAAAGCATTGATTCTTTGACTTGCCCTTATTGGATGACCTACGTCTACTGTTCTCAGAACTACTAGAATATTACAGTACAGGGAGATGTATTTATTGTATGAATCAATTTAAAGAATAAATATGTTAAAGTTCAAAACGAACCATGAGTAACAGCTAAGTTAGGTTCCTAGACAGCTTTTATCAAATTTCCGTATAACTTATCAATGTTTCATAAAATTATATTATTGATTCAAGGTTTCTCGGGCACAAGTTAATAGGCTACATGATTGGGAAGTTGTTTCAAAGAAATCAAGAAAGTGATTCTAATAGGGTTGTTCCTCCAATGAATCTAAATAAAAAGATTAATGAATTATGGTATTTTTGATAAACGAGTGATTGTTTCTTAATATGAGAATGATGTCAAAATCAAAGCTTTGACAATGAATGGAAAATTTCAGCGTCTAAGTTTAGTGAAATTCAGAAAGATAATATCAACACACGTACATGCAAGCACAAGAACAGTTCAGCACATGCAACATGTGCAGTGTAAATAGATGCGTTCCAAAACAATATTGGAGAAAAATATGATTCAATTTTGACAGTTCACTGTATAATAAGAGATTACATTTTATGATTCCAATTTGCCTTGAATGTTATAATATTATTAGTTATCTTTCCTGGGACTTGATTTTTTCATTTTTTTGGTTTGCTATCATTATTTCGGATAGGTGATTGAGTCACAAAATAGTTCTATTTGTTCCCTGATACTTTCTACCTAAAAAGTAGTCGTCATCTCTCAACTTGGTAGAGAGTTACTGGGAAGGATATGTTTAATATTCTTTCCAAAGAATGGACATTGATATGTCCAAAGCTCCGACAATTTATGTAGATGCATTCCAATATTATCTTGTATAGTTATTCCAAATTGATTTTTTCTTTATATCATTGTACAGTACAATAATTATTTTCTTAGTTTATGATATGTAAATTCATCTGAAACTTTGCTGTATTGTAAGCTATTGTATAAGTGTATAAGCCAGTATATATTGTAATCTACATAAATAAAGTACTCAATCAATCATCATCCCTCTCATTCATTAACCACGTACAAGCCTAAGAGCTTATGTGGGCATCACCCTCAGTATTATTATTTTATTACTATTATTCCCCAAATTATAATTTGATTGACCTATTCTAGTTTATTGTATATATCCTATTGAAAAATTCTAATACTAAAGCATGTGATCTTATATTATACAAGGATCTTTATCCACAGTCAGATTTTGAAAATGGATTAATCAATTTACATTTATTGTAAATATTATAAATTGGATTTGATCTCACACTAAAATTAACTCAAAGATTTTCATACTAAAAATGAGCTTGTAATAACTTTCAAAATTGTACAACGGTATAATGCGCTAGCAACATTTGATAAACTCCTGCCGGAGTAATCGAGAGTTCAGAACCCTCAAAATGCAAAGGTTTTTGATGATATCATGACCATAAACTCCTGCCAGACTAATCGTGGATTAGATCCCTCAAATTGTAAGGATCACCAACTCATCTCATTATCAACTAATAATTGAAAGGTCATGTGGGCATCATCCAATAAAAAAAGTAACTCACCTACTGAATCTACAAACTACAAGATAATTTTAAACATTGTATCAAATTTATAAGTAAAGCTTTCTATGATATATTCGACCGATCTGACACTACATTTATAAACAAGTGACTCAAATTGTGACATTTGACTCAAAATCAACTCTTTTAACTTAAATACTACCGCTACTATTTACTGAACTTCAAAGATAACGGAATTATTGTTCAAACTACTTATCTAGACAGCTTGTAGTCCATCATTGCTAATCTATTACAATCTAAAGCTACTTGATTCTCCATCTAGATTCATCATAATATTACAAATTGATGTGAATGAATTAATCCCTTGGAAATTGTATATAATCGATAATTATTGTTTATTATACTCGTTAATATTTGGAACAAAGTTCATTAGATTTGAATATCAATTGGAATAAATTAATTATTATGGTGTGGATTATTGTTGTGTACCTAGAGATCAGCGGCAACTATTATACGATAGTGATTAATAATTGTTCAGTGTGAATTTGATGAATAGCCTACTAAATAATTTCATTTCAATTACTTGCAAATGGATTTTAAAAAAGTTCAATTAAAAATCACACGAAAGGAAGAAGCCCCATCACTGGTGGGGTGACGATGAAAGTTGTGACAAAATCAACTAATTGGAATGAGCCCCATCACTGGTGGGGTGACGATGAAAAAGTGATTAAAATTGCCACATGATAAACGAATTTGAAAAGTAAATGCTGGACGAATAGGCGGGTAAAGTGTGGACTTACCATCGCGCACATCTCCGGCTTCGACTTCGGCCATGCCGTCTGCCATGTGATCGAGGCCCTCGTTCTCAGACCTAGCTCTGTTCGACATTCCTGTCATGTCTGCCTTTGTTCGCCAGCCTCCTCTCACAAAGTTGTTCAGGTTGGCACTCGGATCACTCAAACGTCTCTGAAAAGTAACGAATTAAGTTCAGAAAATCATAGGATATAGTGAGAGACAACTTATGTACACTTGAATGCAATTTTGTGAAGTGAAGAAATACGAGAGTTAGGCTCAACTCACACTTACAAGATATAATTGTCTCTATAATTGAGTATAAATTATCACATACAATAAGTACATTATCAAAATGATAGGGAGAGGAAAAATAAGGTAACCTTGTGCTATTCTTCTCCCAAATTTAGATGAGGTTACATATAGTCCAAAATAGGTTAAGGCTCAACTCACACTTACACGACTCAAGTCAAGAAGACTCGACTCTAGTCATGTGTTTCCAAATGGTGACACTCAGACCAGTCGATTCAAGTCTCCGCGACGTCACCATTTGAAAACACATGCTCTCGACTAGAGTCGCGTCTCTTCTTGACCTGAGTCGCTTAAGTGTGAGTTGAGCCTTAACCTATTGTAATTGATGAAACAAGAAAAGTTCTTGGTGTTTCACCAAATTACTTTAGTTGGTAAACTATCAAATCAAATCAAATTGGTTTTTATTATCCATGATAACAGGGTAAAGAAAATTCGAATCATACAAAAACGTTACATCTTCTGCAAACAAATAATAATCATAGATAAAACTTACAGATGAAATTAAATAACTAATCGTAATAACTAAATCTAACTGCAATATATCGTAGTTACAGAAAACACAACACTATTTTTCTAATAAACTTCATGAAAACTCTCCATAAAGGCAAAGCCTGTATGTGGAAGAGGATATCAAAATCCTTCATTGGGTGTAAAAAAGATGTACTACAATAATTGAAATTTGAAAGGTGCTTGTTTCAGGTTTAAAAGAACCATAAGTGAAAAGGTTTATGATGTTTTAATTAGTGTGGTTGGAGAAGCTATGAAACAGTGCAAACCAACTATTTGTTAAAAAACAAGTTTTTCAACTGAATGTGTTGAAAATCATTTTATTGGACAATAAACAGGCATTTTTACATGTTCAACTTGTAAATTTTAATACAATTGTCTGAAAGGAATAAGATTTTCCAAAAAATAGTGGCATTTAATATTATATGAGAAACTAGAGATTATTTTTATTCTGTTTCAATAATTATTTATCTAAAAATGTTTCTTTCGAGATTTTGTTATTGTAATGTAGAATAAAAAGACTAAGAAATTGTTAAATTAATTATTACTATTACTTTTTATTTAATATGAATAATTACCTCAATATCAACTTCTCAACTACACAAAAAGTTATTGTAATGTGTTGATATCAACATATTTTAAACTTTTCTTGTTAATATTATAATATTCATGGAAAGATCAGGTACTGTGATTCGGTTTCATGGAATGTAGAAGTCAACTAGAGACTAAATTATATCTTCAAGAGTATATAAATAATTCTTACTTTTGTTTCAATAATTATTCATCTAAAAATACTACTTAGATATCAGATATTTAAATTTTGTTATTGCAATGAGTTTATATCAAAATTTGTAAATACTTTTTTGCTAATATAATAATACTTAAGGAAAGATCAAGTTCTGTGATTCGGTTTCATGGAATGTAGCAGTCAACTAGAGAATAAATTATTTCAAGATTAATATAGATAATTCTCACTAATCGTTCAATGGCAATTTAATATTAATAGTTTACTTGATGCCTGTAGATGAAGAATTCCTCAGGGTCCTCGTCCCAGTCGGAGTCCCACATGTCGGTGGCGCAGTAGCCAGGCTCCGAGGTCGGAGTTTCCGCGCCACATCCTGACAAACATTCAACAAATATCTTCATCTCACAATAAAAAATGTAGAAAAATACAGTAACATGAATTCTAATACATTTTTTGAATCATCAAAATATCTTGAACGTGTGCGCTATTCCCTTAGAGCAAGAGCCTGTCGCCATCTAAAAGCCGCAATTATAGCTCATGCTAAGGCTGATTGGGTTGAAGCCTTGCCTCTAGTACTTCTTGGTATTCGATCTGTTTTCAAGGAAGATATCAAGGCTACTACATCCGAATTAGTCTATGGAGAGGCTCTTCGTTTGCCCTTTGAGCTGCTTTCTTCAAAACCACAAGACAATAATCTTGACATCTCGGACAGTTTTATTTTAATGACTCATTATCACTACATCTCACTAAACACTCACATTAAACATCTCATTTATCACTACATCTAACAAAACACTCACACTGAACATCACATTTATCACTACATCTCACTAAACACTGTGTAAGAAGAAAATTTACTGTCTATAAAACTGGAAAGTAACCGACAGGTAAAATGATTACATTGAAGAGTTCAGATCAGCATTTCATTCACTGTTACTGGTAACGAAACATCGTGACTTGACACCAGTCACATTGAGCTGATAATAATATTGTTTAACGCATTTAGTTACATGTGAAATCCAAACTGAAAATCGATATTAATAATTATTCTAAAATCAATTCAAATTTAATTCCTGAAATATAACATTTCATATGATTGAGATCAGTTAAGTTTGAAAGTCATTCAAAGAGCCAATATAAGGAAAAATATATAACAGAGTTAATGAGAATCCCATTTTATAAAAAAAACAATCTTAAAAGAGATAATTTTTTATGAGAATTGGGAGTGACAAGTTTTTAAACTATAGAGTTTACTGTAAAAAATGTATATCAGAACGATCACGGTGTTCTACAAGCCGAAACAAAGAGAAAGACTGAATTATGGAAAAATCACTAATCTTCCCCTATCAAATGAAAAAGACTAAGAAATTGTCAAAAAACACAGATTTATTGATACTTAGAAAGACCAGTTTCGGTTATTACACCATTGTCAATCTCTGATGAACTCAGTTTATCTTTAAAACAGTTTATCAGAGATTGACAATGGTGTAATAACCGAGACCGGTCTTTCTAAGTATCAATAAATCGGTGGTTTTTTGACAATTTCTTAGTCTTTTTCATTTAATATGAATAATTACCACAATATCAATTTCTCAACTACACAAAAAGTGAAAAAATCTTCCCCTTTTTTCCGTAATATGTAATAATTTTGCTTTTTATTGTAGGTTAATATCTCTGTAATGGATCAGATATGTTCACAATTTGAAATGGTTGGACGTTATGGAAAATTCCCAAGCCTTTCAATCATTCAGAGTCGAAAATACTGATCCATTCACGAGATACGATTCCTTTTATCTCTCAGCAATGCTGAAGTACCGGTACAGGAGTGCGAATTGAGATTAATCAATTTGGACAAATTTTGTTTTGTCATGTAGATTGTAGAACACCGTGGTGGCACTGAGATGGTGTGATCTTTGGTGTGACAAATGTGTAGAATATACCTTTTGGCTTAGTCACAGCCATTTCTGCATGGCCTTTTCCTTGGGGTCCTTTCATTCTTACAAACTCCACTCTTTGGGTTGAAGAGTTGGAGAATAGGCCGAAGGTCATTCTATGAGCAACCTTACTACTCATGCTTGCCTGGAAAATCACAAGAAATAAAAGCAAATTAGTTTTGGGACTTTTATTTTTTTGGGACTTTTGGCATTTTTATTCAGAATACGGTTTTAGTCAAACATTCATTGAGATAATGCGGATTGGAATAATATAGAACTCGACGCATGAGAGTTATTTTTCTATTTTTAATGATAAGAGTATCTTATAAAAATACATCTCTTTATTCAAAGAAGATTTTATTATTAATTTTCATTGATTACTTACTCTATCGTAATCTACTTAATATTAGTAGATTATAATAGATACAAGTGTTAAGATGATATCAGATACTTCATTCATCGAATAATATAGTGTGAATAAAATTATATTTATGTGTTGGAATTATTGAACAAACAAAATAACAGTTCTCAGAAACGTGAATATGACTGGAACTATTACAATAGAACTAATATTCTTACAATTTCCATTAATTGATCAACTGTTTTGAATTATTGTACCTAATATATTATAAGTTGAAAATGAAGAATTAAATTGAAATATTTGGATCGACATCAACAAGACGGATAAAATCATCTGCTAGATAAGTAGGGATAGGAAAGAGGAAACGCTTGTGCTCCATTCCTCACCAATTGTTTTGCAACAACTGAATGATTGGGTTGAGTACCTCATCACTAATGAGGTAAGATTAAGAAATCAGTGTCTCTCAGGCTTTCACAATTCGAAACGCACCTGTTCACTTCTGTTATATCAAACCTCTACATACCTTGAGTTGTCTTATTTATATGCCTTAATAATAATTAAAATATGAAAGGATTTAAATGCTAAATTGAAATATTAGAAAGTTGAATAAATAATCAAAGACGTTACTTAAAGTTGTGAAATGTAAAGAATTGAACTGATGTATCAAGATTTAAAAAATAATCAAAGACGTTACTTAAAGTTGTGAAATGTAAAGAATTGAACTGATGTATCAAGATTTAAAAAATTAGACTGCATTGCCATTATTCTGGTGGCCTTACACATCAATGGAATGCAAAATTCGAATTTTATTAAATATAAATTGAAAATGAATTATCATATTTTGTAAAATGCAATTCCTAGCCATACATACTCTAGCATCATACACCCTCTTCAGAGCATCATATCGTATAGAGCCGAGGAAAATGACGGACTGAATGTCACCGGAGCGGTCCGAAGCGACCAGCTCAACACACACCATTTCCCCATCACGCACCATGATGTCAGAGAACACCTGCAAAATTCGACACAACAAAAATTAACACTTTACAAATCACATTTGTAACAAGTAGGCTAAATATAATCATCTTATATGAGTATGAATAAGGAATGAAAATCAACAATAACGCTATAGTGAGGTCCACGTTATAATGGCAATGTTTGGTTAGCAATGGTATTGCTATCCTTGCCTATCTTCAACAAAGCAGATAGCGCTGTCTCTTTTTCGCTTTGCTCTGTTGCCTGATCGTCTTCTAACAATGTCGAATTAACAGTTAATTAACAAAATATTTCATCTTAATCATTAAAATTCATTAAGAAATTATTGAAAAATATAATTTCTTGCTTAATTGACCGAGCGAAGTGAGGTCTAAGATTCAAGTCGACGGTTTGGCATTTCTCTTTATGTTTAAATGTTTGAATGTTTATATGTTGCGCATTTACGGCGAAACGCGGTAATAAATTTTCATGAAATTTGACAGGTATGTTCCTTTTTTAATTGCGCGTCGACATATATACATGGTTTTTTGGAAATTTTGCTTTTCAAGGATAATATAAAAGGAAAAAGGAGCCTCCTTCATACGCCAATATAAGAGTAAAAATCAACTATAGAATTATTCATCATAAATCAGCTGACAAGTGATTACACAGATGTGTGGAGAAGCCAGTCTATTGCTGTATTTCCATAAGGTCTATAGTTACAATCAGGTACTTGTGGATGAGAATACTGCGTGAGGTCTACTGTTCACAGAACTACTAGTAAAATATAATTTATAATATTAAACGAGAATGAACAGTTAATATTACATCAATAAACCTGTATCAGCTACCGTATATAAAAGGCATTGACAAGACAGAGGATCGGCAACGTTGTTCTGCTATCTTTCTTCATTGCTATTATAACGTGGACCTCACTAAGGTGGCTAGTATTAATACAAGGTAGATTTCTGCAAGATTCCTCACTCATCGCGGGTGCAGAGTAGATTCGATCTCCCTAATACCTGGTTATTTCAAAACTTGAGACAGCCACTAACGTAACCATTCATCAGACATTTAATTTTCGACTGACAGGCGAACAGTATTCTGTAACAGCTGACCTGAAAGAGCACACAAACTATTAAGTCAGAAGTGACTGCCACTAACGTTCAGGTTTTCGACTGTACAGTCGTAATATCGGGCCCTGATGGGATCGGGCTATGCTGATACCCTTAGGGGCATGGCCCTCACAGGCTGAGCTCTTTTGGGTTCGTTCTGGCTCCCGCCTTAGGAAGTCATGGATCCACCAGCCGCTGGCGCTAGTTCTCTTAGTGAAGGGAAAAACGCCAACCAGGAGGAACCATAGCACACGGATGACTGTGTAACTCCGTCCCTGGGAGTAGCCTAGCCACCCTAGCTTACAGTAGTACGGATGGGTGAAGGCTCTAGACCATGAGGTTCATGGCTTGACCGAGTCGCCAGACTCTCCGTCTCTGGGAGTAGCTGGGCACAGTGAAGAAATCTGGTGGAGTTTCGGTGACGCCAGTGAGAGACCAGACTCCCAGAGACTGGGAACATGGGTACCCCCGTTTCTAGAAGTAGCAGGCATGTGAAAACCCCGGGAGGCCAGACCTCGGGTCCCAGACTGTGGGAATTGGGTACACCTCCATATCTGAAAGTAGCATCATAGCATGTCGAAAAATCCTCTCACTGGTCCTTCTTTCCGAAACGCTCGCGCCCCCTTTTGGGCGCCTGTGTGGTGGACGTGCAAACGGCTTACAATTGGGAGCCACGAGTATTTTTCCTGATCTGTAGACGAGATAGAGGATACGTCCGGGCTTGCCCAGCCCACGTACCGCCGGAACTGTAAGGTGGTGGTTCCACTCAATGCAGGCCAAACTTCTCCGTGATTCTCACCTACCGACTTGGCAGTAACGGCGGGTAGTAGATCGCGTGTCACACCTCACGGGATATGCTAAACGCAGGCGCCCATTTGGAGGTGTGATGTTAACGGGTGGTGTCACGGCCAGAGCCATGTAGTCGTATTGTACATGTGAAACGTTACGTTAATGGCGTCCTGTCGTCTTGTTCATCTTGAGTACCTTATCGTCTTGTCTCTGTGAGAAGATATTCGATGATTAATTTTCATTTACGATGATTAATTTTATGAGAGTATGAAAAATATAATATGAGAACCCCTTTTGGTTTAAGCGCCGATTTTTCATGTAACTTTACAACTTATCCAAGAATTGGGAAAAACTCTCTATATAGGCCACTTACCTCGTTGAAATTGTCTACCATGAAACAAACATAAGGATATGTCATTTCTTCTACTTCTCCCTTGGTATCCATCCTTCTTCTACTAGGAGACGCATAGACTTTCTGAAAAGAGCACATTTTTAAGCATTAATAAAGTTTACTAATTTACTAAACTTACTATGTAATATATATTATTAAAAATTGATGATTTTCTGACATTTTATTCATGATAAATGAATACTATTTAATAACAATTTATTGTCAAACAGATTTAAAATGAATGCCAGATCGAGAATCAAATTAACGATTGGTTTTTAATGGGTGAAGGGTGACAACCAGCACAATTCCAGATGAGTTGAATGTTTTGAGTTTAGTACACTGAAAACTTAACTAGATAACTGCTCCTAGATGTAATATTTTACTCATTTTATTGAATTAATAGATACGATTGATTGAATAGAACAATTACAATTTTCATACAGGGAGGTTACATTTTTAAACTTAAAAAACTCTCTGAACAGGCCTATTAAATATTGCACTAAAATGAGTAGGTACTTCTCATGTAAGTTGAAATTTCTGTAAAATTTTGATAGAGTATTATCATAGAGAAACAATAGCGTAAGTAGATAGCCCATGGTATAGGGAGTTTATGTCACAACTTTTACTGTTATCTCAAGCCGATTACTGTCGATTTTTACTGTTTTGTTGGGGTGAGAGTGTATGAACGGCACAGTATGAGAGACTACGAGCGTCACACAGCTTCACGGGAAAGAACTAAGTGGACTATCAACTTGAGATAACAGTAAGAGTTGCGACATAAACGTCCTATACCATGGGATATCTACTTGAGCTATTGTTTCTCTATGACTCAACTGAACTTAACTAGATAACTGCTCCTGGATGTAATATCTTACTCATTTTATTGAATTAATGGATATAATTGATTGAGTAGAACAATTACATTTTTCATACAGGAAGGTTACATTTTTGAACCTAAAAAACTCTCTGAACAGCCCTATTAAAAATTGAACTAAGATAAGTACTTCTCATGTAAGTTGAAATTTCTGTAAAATTTTGATAGAGTATTATATTATAAAGTAGAAACATAAATTAGGTTACTGGAGGAAGAAAAACATGAAAAAATCTTTACAAACCTGAGAGTGCCTCCTTAGAACTTGTAGTTGCTTTGGTGAGGTACGAGTACAAATTGCTAGAGTTAAAGTATAATCAAATTGATGGATTATTAGATTTAGAAATACAGTTTCTTCCCAGTCCATGTCTGGATCACCTATTGGTAGTTTTCTACTGTCTTTTCTATAAACATCAACTTCAGTCTGAAACAAATGGAGAAAAATATATTGATATTAAAAGTACAATAATGGATGAAGTTTTAAAGTAATGTTATATTAGGTTTCCTATTATTCAAATAAGCTACATTACATACTTAATGAATTAAAAGATAATATCGTGTGACCTGTCCGGCTAAGGTCTGGTGTCAGAGTTCTCATGTCGCACCGGAAGGGCCTCTGATATGATGACCTAACCTAACGACTATTTTTTAGGCGAATTAACATGTCCATCTGAAACGAGTAGGCCTATATAGATACTCAAATATACCGGGTGTTTCAAAAAGAATGACCCAAGTTTAAACAGTTATATTTATTTTTAAAAAATGATGTGCACAAACCAATTTTACATCAAATACTCACAGAAGTATCAAGTTTATGATGATGTATTATAAGTGTTCTATGTGCCCTCTTTCTGAGGCTCGGAAGACATCTAGACGGTAGCCAAATTCATCCCAGACTGTTCGCGAGATGTCTGTCTTCTCGGACTGTAGCTACTGCATTAGTTATCCTAGTTTTAAGCTCCTCAATATCAAGTGCTAAGGGAGGAACAACGTTAAAGATCGTGTTTATGTTCCTCCCTTATCACTTGATATTGAGGAGCTGAAAACCAGGATAACTGATGCAGTAGCTATAATCCGAGAAGACATCTTGCGAACAGTCTGGGATGAATTTGGCTACCGTCTAGATGTCGTTGATGATTTTCTAAAGGATCTTTCATCTTTATAGTTGAATTGAAAATTAATTTACCAAATTCAATAAATCGGTCCGATTCGACTTAAATCTGTATGCAGATAATCGGTTTAAACGGAGGAATGTCAGCTGTTCGTTCAAACCCTGTATGAAACACACTATGATAAATGTAACCATATCTACAAGTAAACGTGGTTTAGCGGTAAACGTAGAGTTAGCATATGGGATATGGCCCTGAGAATTAGATCGAAGAGCTTGGTTTAGTAGCCTATCTTGAGAATGGATCTATCAAGGATCTGTGCTTGGGCCGCTGTTATTTCTCAAACTCATCAACGATCTCCACCTACAGAATTCTAGTCTGCTGTTTGCTGATGATACTACCATAGTTGGTAAGGGCAGTGGACCCCTGGAAGCTAGACGCTGTGTACAGGAGCTGTTTTCCGAGGCCAAAGAGTGGTTTGCTGCAAAAAAACTCAAGTTGAATGAGGCCAAGACACAGGAGATGCTTTGTACTCTTAGCATCCACACTCCAGGGGATAAAGCAGTCACTTTGCTTGGCTTTGGAATTGATGCCAAATTAAGTTGGGAGCCGCATATTGACCAGGTATGCAGGAGACTGTCTAGAGTAATCTACCTGTTCAGAAAGCTGAGAAGCCTCCTGAGTCTCAAGAGACTTCTAATGATGTATCATGCAGTGTTTGGCAGTCATGCGCAGTATAGAATTCTTCTCTGAGGCCATTCTCCGCATGCCAATGACATACTGCTTCTACAAAAGAAGGCACTGCGGATCCTTACCTACAGTGACTTCATTGCCCATTGTCAACCCATCTTCAGACGCCTGAAGGTGCACACCGTCTTCGGGCTGTATATACTGGCCTCTCTTACTGCAGTGAAGATAAACAGGGCTAACATGATGAGGAGGAGTCAGGTGCATTCATACGGTACCCGCGGAAGGCTACAGTTGGAGATTCCACGCTGTAGGTTGTCAAGAGTGAAGGACTCTTTCCCAGTGTTGGCACTCAAAATGTTCAACCTGCTGCCGGGCTCGGTGAGGGATCTTCCTATAGGTGTCTTCAAGAAGAGGCTGTCAAGGTGGTTGATTGAAAGAAGATATTACAGTGTCAATGATTTCCTTGGGGATAGCTTTGAGGGACTGTGATGCCACGCCATCTTGATTATCAAGTTTCAAGTTATTTTTATTTTTTGACGCGATCTATCCGGGAACACCTGGCTAACGATCAAGACTTTGGATATATTGGATATATAATTATATGATATGATCGGTTCTTTACTAAACTAGAGAACCTTTCTGTTGAATTACAAAGCAATTGATTACCTCAAATTTTGGGAGATATCTTGAAGTTCCCTTAATATGTTTTTTTCTAACAAAGAAAAGAAGGTCGTCAGCATCTATACAGTGCTCTGCTTGGAAAAGGAAATGGCGAACGAACAAATCAGTCCAATACGAAGAGCCTTGTAGCACCACAAATCCTGAATCTGCAAACAAATTTATGGTGATTATGTAATTATTGATAATTAATAGGCCTACATATTCAAGTTATTATGTGTTGAAATCATGTAGAGTTATAGAGAGTATACATGCGCAGCAAGTATGAGTACTGCATGAGCATGTAGCTTATGGACACACACCCTAATTGTGTAACTTGAATTAAGGCTGTGCAAAGGCTAAAAATAAACTTTTTACTCGTGATATTTTTCCAAGATTTTTTTATTTGTATATAATCAAGCTTCCAAAATGAAAAAGTTTTCTCAGGAAAACATTTTTTTCTGATCATTACTTTTTGAGATATGAGCGCCTAAAGTTTAAATTTTTGGGACAGAACATTTCAAATTCGGTAAGAGATAAATCCATGAGATTTAAAGGATATATTCTTCATGGTATTGTATATCTAGTAAAACAAAACTTTTCTGAAAATATCAATTTTTAAGATGGTTAGTTATTCAATTTACTAAAAATAACCAAAAATAGCTTTTAGTTGAGTTATTTTTGGTAAATTGAATAACTTTTCCAAAAAGAATTGAAGAATCTATCCTCTAAATCTCATGGACTTATATCATGCCGAATTTGAAATGTTCTGTCCCAAAAATTCAAACTTCAGTCGCTCATATCTCAAAAAGTAATGATCGGAAAAAAATGTTTTCCTGAGAAAACTTTTTCATTTTGATAGCTTGATGATTTTCAAATAAAAAAAACTTAAATATCACGAGTAGAAAGTTTATTTTTAG
Source organism: Nilaparvata lugens (assembly GCF_014356525.2). Classification (NCBI taxonomy): domain Eukaryota; kingdom Metazoa; phylum Arthropoda; class Insecta; order Hemiptera; family Delphacidae; genus Nilaparvata; species Nilaparvata lugens. The sequence continues at coordinate 13,828,170 of NC_052506.1, forward strand.
CCTTTGCACAGCCTTAAGTATGTGACCTGGCTTATGTACTGATGTACTCTGACTCTAAGAAACATAATTACATGAATTATTGAATCACCCTTCACATAGCTGGGTCGTGCTAATTCAACTGGTAATAGTATTAAATACTATTATTAGATTGAATAATTTGTAGGAAGTGTTTATAGATAAGTAGATTTAACCGATTGTCAGCAAATAAATTATCAAACTTTTACTGGTGTCGTGTGTACAAAGATGTGCTAGTGTGCCAAACCGGCATCACTACACCGTAATAACAGAGAACTATAGTGCATACAAAACAACTTCCGACTTGGAGGGATATGCGGAGTAGAGAAAAGTAGGGATATATAGTGGCGGCGATGTTGCCGTGCTACAGCCTTTGATTATGGAAACGTAACCATAATCAAAGCTACAGCGGACAGTGTTCTGCAGTCTTTAGTGAGTGTTGAACTGCTCATGATACGCATGAGTAGTTTCCTCTCTGAAAGCATTGATTCGACTGAGTCTGATCGACAAATAGGCAACTGTGCTACTTTCTATGACTCTATTCATCACTGTAATTGGCTGATCTCTCTCCATTTATCTTCTCCTCATATTCCTCCAAGTCGGAAGTTGTTTTGTATGGACTATGGAAATTCTCAAGATGCATGCTGTCAAAGACCCAGAGCTCTTTTCCGATGTTGGCACTAAGGTTGTTCAACCTGTTGCCACAGGTAATGAGCACATTGGAAATGCTGGCTTCGAGATAAGGATTGAAGGTAGGCTAGTATCCAATTTATAGACTAGTATCCTATACTATAGACTAACTAAACAAAATTTAGATTGATAAGCCCACGCCTCATACATTTGGCGTCCAAGTATGCCATACTCCATACCCAATCATTTCAGATTTTTATAGTACCATTTAAAGATCTGTGTTAAAAATCAGGAATTATACACATTTTTTTTGTATTTATAAGCATATAAATGGCTTAGTCATGGTCGAAAAGTTTAATTTATTTTTGCACTTTTCTCAAATTCTGTTCAAGAATAAAATAGTAAACTTAATAAATAATAATGCAAGATCATAATAAACATAAAATATGCTGTAAATTACCTACGGTCTTGTAACTTATAAAACCTTTGTGAGATTCAGGTCTACGTATTATTTCTTTAGTATACAGTATGTCTTCGTAATTATTGCCGTAGTTACTGTTTGTGAAATTTTTACATTTAATTTTCTACCTGTTCCTTTTAATTGAAAATAAAAAATTAGCCTACACACTACCAATTCATCGATTTGGATAACAATATGCTTAAGATAGGTTTCAGTAGTCTGCCAAAAATAGTGGCAATGCTGTCAAATTCCTATCTCATTTTTCCATAATTGGTACATTTACGATTATTATTTGCCAGACCTGAAGTAGAGGCAACATTGAATTGAAAACTGGCCATGAAAGAATTCAAAGAAATATTATTGATTAGGTACGGTACGGTATGTCAACTGATTAGATAACAAACAGTATGCTAAGACTCACCATCTTTAAGTAGCTGTCTCATTTCTTTTGTTCTTTGAAAATTTATTTCTTCAAGTAATTGCTCCAGGGCTGATGGATTTTTTAAGAAACTAGCTCCAGAAAATGACATTTTGAAAACTTTGGTTACAAACAAATCTTAGCCGAAGTTAGGTTATAAAAAGGTGTATGAGAGCTGTCAACAGATTACATTTCATATTATGAAAAGATTAAAAACTAATGATAACAAAATATCCTAGTTGAATAAAAATTATTTACTTTTACTAGAGGAATTTACATTTAAATTTTGTAAAATACAGAAAAATAGATTTCTTGCAATAGCTACTATGTCATGCCAAAACAGAAAACACTTGTAATTTTAGTTTCTGTTTAATTCGCAGTTCGCGCTACTGTACCAACCAATGAGAACACAGCTCCTGTCAAACAGCCAGCCAATGAAAAGAGGTTTTATTGTATTGATTGGATATTTAAAATGATGAATCACAATCAATGAAGGATTTTCCTTCAGGTGATAATATTATCAGCAATTTTAAGCTAATGTGTATATGAGGTTTCATCTTATTCAATTTCATCAATTTATTTTGTAAAAATGTATTTGATAGAATGGCATGAGTTTTATTATTGTCTAAAGGTCCATCCCCGTTTCTACCACATTACAGTACACTGCCCATGAATAATGCAATTTCTATAATACTAAAAATGACTAGCAATATTTTAATTGAAAAATAACAGTAAAAATTAGGAACCTAGTAGTCTATAGTTTATTGGTAGAAAATTAAATTTGAAGACTTTACGAATATAAATTGCAAGCACACCCCTTTTTCATGTCTATATCAACAAACTACATTAGCCAGAGAATTAAAAATTTGCAAAATCATTGCTAAACAGAAATCTGTTTTGGATTTGTTTGCAATTGAAGAGATACCGGTAGACTATTTTATTTTTCTCTTTGTCCTTCAAGACAATGTAGAACTATCAAGTTGGATTCCAGCATATCAGCCTCAACTTTACCCACACCACTTTTATTAACCTTCTAGTCGTGACCCCGGGTCCCAAGCAATTTTTGTTTTAGTTATAATTTTGCGTCCGATTGCTTTACTGTCTATTGTGACCCATGTAAATTCATGTCAGTAGACACTTAAACTTGATGTATAGTGTTAGTTCTCTGTGACTTGTTGTTTTCGTGAAATGACGTTTCTGGGTCCCAAGGGTCACGACTAACGTAACTTTTTTGGTTTTTTCAAATGCACATTTTTATGCAATAGTGATTGGATTCAAGCAGTCAATATGTTTATTTTGAATAGAGACTTTGAAGAATGTACAATTGACTTCTAGATCTCTATTTCAATGACATTAGTGATCCTAAAAATAAATTCAAAGTTCAAGATAAGAATACTGACCCTGAGTGGGATGATAATGAAACCAATGAACTTCAGGTGATCCCAGGAATTCTAAACCTCCCCTAAAAGTGAACTTTATGAGACCTTATATATTTTTAATGTTTCTAGTAGTGTTCCATGTAGGTTTTATAATAGTATTCATCATTATAATTTCATAAGTCTTGCAGAGATTGTGCAACATGAAATTGAGGGTAGGGTAAAAACTACCCTAAGAGTGAACTATGACCTTCCAATTTTTTTCTATCTTTCTGTTAGTGTTGCATGTGAGATCCATCATAGTATTCATCACTATCATTTTTTGTTCACTTTATATAAAATAATTAACAAACGTTACTTTTCACTACCCTAAAAATGAAAGGTTCGCAAATTTATTTTTATAATTATAATAAAGATCGATTTCTGCTTTACATAAGTGCTCAATGCGTTCATCAATAACCCTTGAACAATTAGAATCATAGAATAACATTAAATCTTGAAATATTCAATATGAAAGAAGCGGGTCCCTGAGACCAAGGGTCACGACTAACGTCAGAAAAAAATAGGGTCACGACTAGAAGGTTAACTTAAAGTGTAAATAAAAAGGTATTTATCTATCTTATCAGTGTGGTCGATGCTGTAAAAATATAATACCCCTGGATTACAATAGGGCTATTCATACTCGCTCGACCGGTCTGAGAAGAATAGTCCGATTAGAACTCTTGGGAATAATAGTAATATCTTCACTGTACCAGACACGTACACTAAATACTGATATAGTATGTGAGTATAGATCAAGATATCCAAGACAGGAAAGTCTTCACCAGGAAACTAAAGCTCTACCTAAGCAATAGACCATACTACAGCCTGGACGAGTTTGTAGACGAGCACACCTACAGACCATAAGAGATAAACGACCCCTACAAAAGGAAAGATGAAAAGTCTATCCCCGCAGCCCTGGCTGCTGGTGAAGACTACAGTATCAAGTAAGTAACATATCCCCGCAGCCCTGGCTGCTGGTGAAGACTACAGTATCAAGTAAGTAACACTTATGAGCTTGTCAATTGCATAAGTCACGGATAGTCATGATCCGTTTTTTTATTGCGGAGGTGCCCTCATAAGTTTTTTGCCTGAGCTTGGGTGATTGATGAGATGACCAAACATCCATTCCACCGGCGTGATTCGAACACAAGAATTGGGCGGTGCTAACAGACTGAACTGAACCCAACCTGGCTTGCAAATCATTTTCATCAGAAGTCTGCAGGAGCAAATCCTGATTTGAAGGGCGAAATGTATAGGCGAATGATTGAGAGTATAATCATTAATTTGTTCATTTATTTACACAAAAATCCACACAGTATCAAACAATGAACATGAATATACAAACTGAATACACCCAAATGAGTTAGTGCTTACGCTTTCAACAAGGCAATATATGAATCTTAACAATATTAAGTATATTCAGTCTTGGACTACCTAATGGTTGAATTAGCCAAAATTGTAGCTTCTTTAAGAGCACATAATATATTGAACTTTCTAATACCTAAGTTTAATTCAAGAGAATTGAATACTGGTCATCAATAATATTGAAAATGAGTTGATTGTATTACATTTAGAAAAATTGATTTTTAAATATAACATTACTGAAGATTGCACGAAATACAATTTAGCCTATACTATATAAAAATACTAAATTCCAAGATAACATAAATCAGCAAGAGGGATTTTTTATACTAAAAACATCAAGATAAGATAAAACAGTAACAATGTCCATAAATGCAAAAATCACTTTTCGCTAAAAATTTTAATCCCCATGAAACAGTAAAAAACAATTTTCGGTGCTTGTAATACAAGCATTATATCAACATTCAATAATATGAATATTATTTTTCAAAGTGAACTACAATTGAAATGTTTGATAATAGCTATATCAAGCTGTTTTGCATAATTGGACATCCTTTTACATCAATTGAATAAGATTTATCCATACTTGTACAAAAATAGGATTGTATACTTTCAAAAATATTGTCTAGACAAACTAGCAACACTATAAATTGTAATTGGTATGATTTACAAAAATACATTTTATATAAAGTAATAAATGTATAATTCAAGAAAATTATCCTTTCAAGTAGTAAGAGTCTGTTCCTTAAAAATGTATCTCTATTCATTACACATCAAGAATATAAAAAGTTTACAAGTACAAAACAAATAGTCAAGTATATAATAATACCTTTTGAAAAACATTACAGGCTGTATATCATAATTTTACAATAACTCATCAATTTTTATCATCAATAGACCTACAATGCAACATTTACAAACTGCATAAACTCCAAAGGAATCATGACACTAATTTATTTTTTGCATATTATTTCCTACTAAATAAAGTTTTCCATTTTTTCCTGAACTTGAACATTACAATACTTTTGATAACAAAGGAATTATAAACTACACACACAAACTCAAATCAATAAGAAAGTAAAAAATAGAGACCACCATTAAATTTTTACATTAATATTTGAAGTCTGGTTGTGAAAAGATTAATCATGTCATATAAATCATGCCTTAAATCTTCATAAATCTATTCGAGGGTCTATTTACACTTACATTGTGGTAGCGCATCTACATTTAACTTAATTCCATTATAACTTGTTGTTTCCAACCAATGGAGTTTTGGTGACTTCAAAGAAAACGCTGAAACAAGAAAATTCATTATAAGTATCTCAATCAGGTATAAACATGGATTTGACCCTTTGAACAATAAAAACTATAAAAATGAATTTGAAGTGGAATTTCAAATCAATGCTTAATTAAATTTATTTTTAAGCTTTCTAGGTAGAAAGTGGGTTGAATGGTAAGTTGAAATCACCAACAGTATCTGTATCGATTGCAAAATGATTAAAATAGAGAAAATAGCATGGTTCATATAAAAATTCAGAAAATGCAAGTGAAATATAAAAATTCAAGCTACAATATTACAGTGAATAAAAATAACATGGTAAAATTGTATAGTCGCAGTCGACTATAATAAAATTTTAATAAAACGATCCGGAAAAAAAGATGAGATTTTTCAATAAGCCTAAAATGCCTAGTCCACACTTTCACCAAGTCGCTGGTCAAGCTAGTAAGCTTGGCCACGTTGGTCTTGCCATCCACACTGTAATGTGACCATTTGTGAATGCTTGGCTGGACACTCGCCTTCGCTCGACTTTTCTCAAGGCACAAGGCGAACTAAGGCAAATGAAGTCGAGCACTGGCAAAGCAGCCACATTTGTATGCACTTGGCGAGACTGTGAATGCGGCCTAAATAAAATAACATAATTGTTATAAAGTTGATATTATTAGCCACACTTTCCTCCGCTTCTATACTTCCATCTTTCTTTTTAGACCAACCAGCGGCAAAAGAGCTGATTAATTAAATCAATAGAAATAGGCTTGAATTCCTCGTAAAGGCATGTCATCTCCAACTCTTAGGCCCGGTTGCACAAAAGCCGGTTAAATTTTAATCGTGATTAATTTCATGAGAACCAATCAGAGAAGGCTTTTTAAAAAAGAACGCTTCTCTGATTGTTTCTCGTTAAATTAATCACGATTAAAATTTAGCCGGCTTTTGTGCAATCGGCACTTAGGATTTTTAACGCTCATTGGTTGATTCTGTCACTAATGAATTTTTATAGTAAGATCAATTACTAAACTTCATAAACACTCCAGAGAAGTGTCTCAGTCACGCTAAAGGGATAACAGCAATGAGCAAGTCTCATAACTACCATTCAACAAAGAAGGCTGACCTCCATAAGGAGGCATAATAAGAAGTATACAACCCAAATCCAGGAGTGAAGCTCGAAAAAGCTTCAGAAATAGTGGCTCTTTCTGAAGTAATGTTCCAGGTCGATCCCGACGCTGAGGGTTGTTTTAGTCCGTAGTTAGTCTTCACAAGAGCTTGGCACAGCGTGCATAAATGCATTTCCACCCCCATAGAAAGAATATAATTCTCGTTTTAAAGAATGGTAGTCACAAATTCATCGATTACTCGCAATTAACTGAGAAAAAATGTTAATACTTACTCTTGTGAGTACTTGTTCTTTATTGATTTTAAAGCTTCTTTGGGTTTTTTGTGCAGGTAGTCATTCAAGTGGAAAGCTATATCTTTGAAGTCATCCAATTTATATCCTAGAGAGAGAACAATGAAATTAGAATGTTATATTAAATGAATTAATGATAGATCACATAAATTAATTGATAATAATATATAAGTAGGTACCTATGATTCACAACGGACATCTCGTTGAGTTAGTAATTTTACTCAATAAAATAATATGTATTAACATATTACTGTTATACTGTATAATGTCTCTTACAGCGTTATTTTTTCTTGTTTTTCAATTTATTTCATTCTTTATTTTTATTTTCATATACAGTTTTTACTTTGAAAAAAATTGATATTTTCAGAAAATTTTTGTTTTATTAAATCAAAAATACCATGTAGAATTCATCCTTTGAATTTTATGGATTCATCTCGTACCGAATTTGAAATGTTCTGTCCCAAAAATTTGAACTTAGGCGCTCATGTCTCAGAAAGTAATGATTGAAAAAAAATGTTTTCCTAAGAAAACTTTTTCATTTTGATAGCTTGATCCTTAAGCGATCCTTGATCGTGACCTCGCGCGCCTCTCTCTTAGGAGATACTGAAATGAAGTGCAACTAACGGGTGATTCTCATAGAACATAATCTCATGAGCCTATATCATTGTGCGAAATATCACTGTGAGGACAATATAGATGGTGATGATGGTTGAAGCTGAAAATGAGGTGTTTTCCACAATACAATGAGCATTGTTGTCAAGTGTACCTGGAAATCTATATGAGATAGAGCGCTCTACCTAGTCTCAGATTTTAGAGCACAGAGGGATTTTGAATTTTACATATAGATTGTAATCGGGATATATTGTTTATCAAATACCAATTATGATCAAAATTGATTTTTTTTTCTTTAAATATCACTCATATTTGAAAAATCATAACTCAGTACTCATTGGAGATAGAGAGTTCCGAATGATCTCATTTCATTCAGAATTTTATGATCTTAAAAAAGGCAAGAAGAAAATTTTTCTGTCCGATCACTGATTTTGCCGGAAATAGCTGAAAACTGGAAAATGAACCTAAAATACGAACTTTTTGGGCCACTCTGTATTAGCACAAGGGAATTTTACAAGAAGAATTTGGTTCTGAACCTCTCTCATGTATCCAAATAAAATATTAAAAAATCAGAACTACGATATAAATTGCAAGCAAACCCCCATTCTTATGTCTATATTGACTGGACTTTACTGTTCCCCAATATTTATATTTGTCAAATATTTGTTTAAATGTCAATAAATATTGTTAAACATAATTCCTTAGAGTTTACTGAGACTCTGTGGTGTCGCATCACAGCGGAGACACAATAGTAACGCCGGTTACACACTGGGCGGTTTCTGCCGCGGCGGCGAAACTGCCGTCGCCGCCTCGAAAAAAAGTCGAGCTTACACATTCAGCGGAAAAAATACCGCCAAACATCGAGCGGCAAAATTACCGCCACGTATGATCAGTAGCCAAAATAATTCTTGTAGTTCTTCATCGCAAATGTGTTGTGACTTCTCTGTTTCATGAGTGTTCAGTTAATTGTTTTTGCACATTTTTCAAAAGTATATATTATTAAGTGTTTAACTTAAAATGGAAAGGCAACAACTTTCACCACTTTTGTTGTACCGTCGAAGGAAAAGAAGACAGCAGAGAAATCGCCTTGCTTTGGATTCATTGAAATGAACGTTTCTATTAAATCGACAGCGATATACAACATGTTACAATTTTTTCCTTGTCATCCAGAGTTTCAAAATCCCCCCTAATCTTCATACTCACTTCCTTCCACGCATTCCTTGTTGCATCTCGATCCTTAAATATGTCGAGGGTTTTGTCCCACAAAACTGGCCTCTGTTCTACAAATGATATTAACAACTCATTGTCTATTAACTTACTCATTTTCTCACACTCGTCAACCACAAACACTTAAAACAATAAATAAATGTTATAAACAACTCACAAACTTTACAACAAGACACAAATTAAATGGCTGATTTTCAAAGACCTCTGACTTGGAGCAACTGGGGAAAGACGACTGATCAGCGGCGTCGGTAGACAACCGCCAAATGTGTTAACGCCAATTTGGTCACGTACGCCACTGCGTAGACAAGAGCGGCAAAAACACCGCCAGCCGCAATGGCAGTGGACGGCTGCACAGCTGCCGCCAACGGCAATATAGCCGAGCAGCGTTTCTGCCGCCCAGTGTGTAAGCTTCCATTCAAGTCCATAGACTACTGCTCGAACGGTGGCGACGGCGAAATTACCGCCCCGGCAGAAACCGCCCAATGTGTAACCGGCGTTAGGCGATCGCTCAAGGAGGGGTGGAACCCGGGATTAACAATTAAAGACGGGATACTTGCGGGGGGGCGGCAGTTGCCGTTCTCGCCCAGGGCGGCAAAGTCCCTAGGGCCGTGCCTGTAAGTAGGTACCTATGATTCACAACGGACATCTCGTTGAGTAAGTAATTTTACTCAATAAAATAATATGTATTAACATATTACTGTTATACTGTATAATGTCTCTTATTTTTTTTCTCGGCGTTATTTTTTCTTGTTTTTCAATTTATTTCATTCTTTATTTTTATTTTCATATACAGTTTTTACTTTGAAAAAAATTATTATTCTCAATCGAATTATACATTATCAAATTACATGGTTAGTCTTCATTGAAGTAGAAAATTCGTAGCAAAACATTGGCTCCGGTTGGGCTTGATCTAGAGACCTTCAATTCCAGAATCACACCCGTTACCCTTGCGCCTCTAACGGACTGGGCGAATTGATGATTTGTTAGGTATTTTCTCTTGCGTTGGCTATAACTGGCAAATTAAATAAATTTGTTTTTAATAATATTGAAATGACAATTGATTAATAAAAATAAAATTGAGCCTATAAACATTCTCGGTAGATTCAGAATCTTAAGGCTGTGCAAAGACTAAAAATACACTTTCTACTCGTGATATTTTTCAAAGTTTTTCTCTTTGTATATCATGAAGCTATCAAAATGAAAAAGGTTTCTCAGGAAAACATTTTTCCGATCATTACTTTTTGAGATATGAGCGCCTAAAGTTTAAATTTTTGGGACAGACCATTTCAAGTTCGGTAAGAGATAAATCCATGAGATTTGGAGGATAGATTCATGGTATTGTTGATCTAGTAAAACAAAAATTTTTTGAAAGTATCAATTTTTGAGAAAGTTATTCAATTTACCAAAAATAACTCAAAAATAAACAAAAATTGATATTTTCAGAAAATTTTTGTTTTACAAGATCAATAATAGCATGAAGCAATCCTCTAAATCTCATGGATTGATTTATCTCTTGCCGAATTTGAAATGTTCTGTCCCAAAAATTTAAACTTTAGGCGCTCATATCTCAAAAAGTAATGATCGGAAAAATAATGTTTTCCTAAGAAAACTTTTTCATTTTGATAGCTTGATGATATACAAATCGAAAACTTTGAAAAATATCACGAGTAGAAAGTTTATTTTTAGCCTTTGCACAGCCTTAACGCAGAATTTCAAATAACAGTTTATTATTATTTATATTTTTCAAAGTTTTTCAATTTGTATAATATCATGAAGCTATCAAAATGAAAAAGGTTTCTCAGGAAAACATTTTTTTCCGATCATTACTTTTTGAGATATGAGCGCCTAAAGTTTAAATTTTTGGGACAGAGCATTTCAAGTTCGGTAAGAGATAAATACATGAGATTTAGAGGATGGATTCTTAATGGTATTATTGATTTAATAAAACAAAAATTTTCTGAAAATATCAATTATTGAGAAAGTTATTCAATTTACTAAAAATGGCCAAAAATAACTTTTAGTTGAGTTATTTTTGGTAAATTGAATAACCAATATTGATTTCTCAAAAATCAATATTTTCAAATTTTTTGTTTTACTAGATCAACAATACCACGAAGAATCTATCCTCTAAATCTCATGGATTTATCTCTTACCGAACTTGAAATGTCGTCCTAAAAATTTTCTTTAAATATTGATTTTTGAGAAAGTTATTCGATATACTAAATATGACCAAAAATAGTTTTTAGTTGAGTTGTTGGCCATTTTTGGTGAATTGAATAACCAAAATTTTAACCAATATTGATTTCTCAAAAATTTTTTGTTTTGCTAGATTAACAATATACCATGAAGAATCTATCCTCTAAATCTCATGGATTTATCTGTTACCGAACTTAAAATGTTCTGTCCCAAAAATTTAAACTTCAGGCGCTTATATCTCAAAAAGTAATGATCGGAAGAAAAATGTTTTCCTGAGAAACCTTTTTCATTTTGATAGCTCCATGATATACAAATCGAAAAACTTTGAGAAATATCACCAGTAGAAAGTTTATTTTAAGCCTCTGCACAGCCTTAAGTTTGACGCCCCGCTCCGCGAGTAGACGCTTCCAGTGTTGCATCTTATTACTTAACATGATATTGTTCCCCACGCAACGCCCCGCTCCGCCTTCAGTGTGTTTGCACCCTAAGAGGCGAATCAACAGAGGGAGAATGTTGTGAGTACGTACCGCTATAATACTCGAGAGCAGGTGACCAAACATCACCGTTGTTCATGATGCGTGCGATGTGAAGGCTGGCGGCAGCGAGCTTCGAGTCCGAAATGGACACAGTGGAGTGATCCATCAACGAGTACTCCAGCACGTACCTCGCCAGTGTCAGCAGGGGCATCTCTGTTTTCACACACTAAAACACATCAACACACGTTAGTAAAATCACACTATTGACTAGTAGTTCTCTGAACAGTAGACCTCACGCATTATTCTCATCCACAAGCATCTGATTGAAACTATAGACCTTATGGAAATACAGCAATAGACTGGCTACTCCACACATCTGTGTAATCACTTGTCAGCTGATTTATGATGAATAGTTCTATAGTCTGATTTTTTACTCTAAAATTGGCGTATGAAGGAGGCTCCTTTTTCCTTTTATATTATCCTTGAAATGCAAAATTTCCAAAAAACCTTGTATATACGTCGACGCGCAATTGAAAAAGGAACATACCTGTCAAATTTCATGAAAATCTACTACCGCGTTTCGCCGTAAATGCGCAACATATAAACATTCAAACATTTAAGAGAAATGCCAAACCGTCGACTCGAATCTTAGACCTCACTTCGCTCGGTCAATAAAATAAACTGTGGAACACAATAAAACTTAATAGTAAAAAACATGACTCATAGCAAAGAAAAGTTATTGAATGAAAAAAAGATTGAAGTCAGCATCTTTAAATGGTGTTCTCCAGATGGTGTTCTCCAAGAAATAGGAAAGTTTAAAGTATCCTTTTAATCAGCCTTAAGAAAATTTAAGTTTCCTTTACCACGATGTGTTACAATTTATTCCACACATCTTATTTTACATCTAATTTTTTACGTCTAGTATGTGCTGGATGATAACGATGTTAGATATTAAGATTGTTTTACATTATATAAAAATAGAAAAACAAGGCTAAGCTCATAAGAATGATAGTAAAACAACATGACTGAGCTATGAGATAGGTATCAAATTGTACTGTACGTCAGACTTACTACCCTCCTTGAATACTGTGATGAAGAAGAAAGCCTTTCTCTTGATCCAGTTATTCAATACTTACTAAAGGGTGTTGAAGAATTGCAAATCATGTTGATGTGGATTCAATAGCCACTGGGTTGCGCCCTTAACAAATATGCATTATTACAAGCGATATGTTGATCAAGTCATAAACCGTGAAACGAGTTTTTTTAGAAAATATTAAACTCACACTGTATAGATTTCATCGTTGGGGGGGGGGAGGTTTAGAACACATCACATGACATGTTATGTGACTAGTACTATTCTATAGTGAGGTTCTATAATGGCAATGTTTGATTACTATCCTTGTTTCTCATTCAACAAAGCGGATAGTGCAATCTCTTTCCCGCTTTTTTGCTCTGTTACCAGATCGTCTTTTAACAATGTAGAATTAATAATCAACAAAATATTTCATCTTAATTACGTAAATGTATTATGAAATTATTGCAAAATATAATTTATTGCTAAATAAAATATAATTGATTATTTTAATCAACGAGAACAAACAGTTAATATTACATCAATAAACCTGTAGAAGGCAGTGACAAGACAGAGGTTTGGCAACGTTTTTCTCCTATATTTCTCCACTGCCATTATAACGTGGACCTCACTATAGTTGTCATACGTGATCAGATCAGAGATGGATAGCAACGCTGCATGTCCTATCATTTCTATCAACTCGCCTAATAGAAATCCCATCAAAATAATAAATGCTATCACAAAACTATAGTAGCATCTATTTAATACAGATCATTGTGTCTTTAGAATAGTATACGTCACTCTGTTGATGAACTTAGATCTACAAGGCGATTCATCAGCCCACATGCAAATAATAATAATACTGAGGGTGATGCCCACATAAGCTCTTAGGCTAGTGCGTGGGTAATGAGTGAGAGGGATGATGATGAAGAGAGATGACGACTACGTTTTTAATGAATTAAACCTAGCTTCGCGGTGCAGGCTGGATGCTTGTCTGACTCGGACTAGGCGCTGAGACAGCAAATAATAGCAGCGTTGGTGGGAATGCGAGCGGCCGCAGTAACATCTTCCATCCAGCAATGGTTTGCGTAGTTCCGCCTAGCGGACAGACGAAAGATCAATCCAGTCGGTTATTTGATCCCTCCAGCCAGGCTCAGCCAAGCAGCCGAGACAATAGAACTATGGAGTGGCGTTCGCGTTCATCAGCAGTTTTCTTTCTCACGATTATTTTGATTTTTGTGTTACCTATAATCAATAATAACTCCTGTCACCAGTAAAAAGTTTCCAGAAACGTGGTGTACTACCATATTAGGCCTAATGACTTTTCATGATGATTTTTAATTATTTAAAAACATTGTTGACATTCTGAGCCTTTAGGCTAAACTTGGGGTCGCTGAGAACGAATCTGCAATCAGAATTTCTCTATCACGAGAAATAACGAAAAAACCCAGCTGTTGATCTCAAATGACAACAACGCCAAGCTGTGAGAAACCATCCTGCACTGCGGCGCTAGGTTAAGAGGTTAGTTATTCTGAATTTAAAAGAAATAAATCAGGTATTACCCTTGCATATCTTCGTAGAAATCTGTAAGATAGAGGATATCCCAGATCAAAGTCCAGAACCTCTAAGAAACTGAATTCCATGTCCAATAGTTCTGATTTTGCGTAAGCGTTGTCGCAAATGAATACAAATTCCTCGACAGACGGTGGGCACCGTTCCTGCAAAATATATGTCTACTGTTAAACAAATACATCACTAATACATTTGAAAACTAATATTATTATAATCAGATTATTCCAAAATTTACAATAAGGATCATGACATTTTCACTTTAAAGTACCGTACTAAAAAATGCATAATCATTATGAATTCTGAATTCCGATGGATGCTGTTTGTTTAACATGGTAAGCGATTTCTGTCGCTCTGTAAGCTGTCGCACGGCAAGCGATTCCTGTAAGTCGTTCTCTGTCAATTGTATTGTACGTAGACGTTATATATTTTACAGTCTTCATAAGCTACCTAAGTACATTAATCGAGCACAGTCATTAACAATTAATGGACAATCTAGTGTCATCAGCTTTCCTTAAGGTACTGACTTGTTTCCTCAGCTATTTATAAAATGGTTATATGATGTCTTGAATATAAACCTGCGTACAGACTTGAGCGCCACGAACACGCGCATTTCAATTTTCATCAGCTGATTTTCAGCTTATTATATCTGTACTTGTACAGAAACATTAAGATACAGATATAATAAGCATAGCATCAGCTGATGAAAAGTCGAATGCGCGTGTTTGTGGCGCTGAAGTCTGTACGCGCCTAAACTCAACTATGATATCCTTTGTAATGATATGTGTAAAGTCGAGACTAATATCCTACTTAAATAAATATAAAATCTTAAATAGTTCGCAATTGGGTTTTCAAAGTGGCCTTAATACTTCTGATGCAATATTTAGAGTGAGTAGAGAAGTTATAAATCATTTAGATAGAGGAAAAAAGTGCTTGGGAATCTTTCTGGACTTCCAAAAGGCTTTCGACACAGTGGACCATGAACTCTTGCTCAATAAAATGGAAATTATCGGTTTTAGAGGCATAGTTTTGAAATTTTTTAGGTCGTACTTAAACTTAAGGTCACAAGCCGTAAAAATTGATGATACAATTAGCAACGATAGGAGAGTTGAAGCTGGGATTCCACAAGGAACAGTGCTTGGCCAAATTCTATTCCTAATTTATATTAATGATTTATTAAATATTGATCTAGACTGTGGCTCTCTCTACTCATTTACGGATGACACTGTAGCTCTGTTTCATGGAAATTCATGGATGGAAACATTTGAGAAAGCAAATAGTGGTATAGCAAAGATAAAAAATTGGTGTGACCACAATAAATTATGTATAAATAAAGATAAAACTGTGGTTCTACCCTTTTACCTCACAATGGCTGGTAAGCCCTCTGAGGAGCACCAACTTAAAATTATTATTCATAAACCTGACTGTAACCAGTCTTATTGCCAGTGTGTTCCTCTCTTTGTTCATGATTCTGTAAAATACCTAGGCATCATGATAGATTCTCGACTAAGGTGGGAGCCACATATTTCTTATGTTTGTAATAGATTAAGGAAAACATTTTATAAGTTTGTTCGATTGAGAAATATTCTTCCATTGTACCAGTTGAGGATGGTATTCCTTGCCCTAATCTCTTCTGTAATTGAATACGGCATTGTTGGATGGGGAGGTTGTGGATCTTCCATCTTACAACCCCTTATTTTGCAGTATAAGAGAATTGTAAAAATATGTCTGAATAGACCAATTAGATATCCCACTAACCTAATCTATAAAGAATTCAAAGTTCTAAGCCCTGAGGATTTATATAAATTGAACTTATTAAAATATGTATTTTAACGACCATTCGATTTTCCAGTGACTCCTGAACATGGATATACAACTCGTGGTCAAGCCACAGAGAAACTGTATGAGCCGAGATGTGTAACTGCATCTGCGGCTGGTCATGCAGCCTTTCAGGGTCCTCGTTTATTTAATGTTTTACCTTTCGATATTTCTAGAGAGTCCTCCTCATCGATTTTCTGTAGAAGGTTAAGACTGTATTTATCGGCTTCATAAATTGTTTCGTTTCGTTTTGTTCATTGAAATGTTTAACTTTATTCTGTAAACTAGGCTATATAAACTAAGCATTGTAATCAATTTGTTTCTTTTTGTGGAAGATGTGTATTTTTCTTTAGATTGCTTAATGGCATAAGATAATACTATTTATGTAAGTAGCTCTATATAGTACTTGAAGCAGCTGAATCGTTTTTCTTATATATTTTCTGTAATTCATAAGACGAACCACTCCTCGACGCAGGCCTAGCCTAATGAGGAGTGCACTTGATATTTTTTATGTTATTATGCTTTGTAAAATTGTACAATGAAGTGAATAAAAGTTATTATTATATTGCATCATTTTTCTAAACAAAAATCAATGAATAAATAATACTTAATAAAATACAAATTTCTTATATGAATGCCCCTCCAGTGTTAAATTTCACTTCTACACTCTAAACTAGAATAATAATGAATCAATGAATGTTAAATTTCCCAATAAATATCAAATTTTAGTAAAAATGTGATAAACATAACTTTACTTCAATAAATTAACCTTAATTTGGACAGTCTAATCAACTGAATCAAGGAAGAGTTATGGTCTTGTTCCTGTTTTTTTATTACAAAATTTTGTTATTTTTCAACTTAATAAATAAATAAATTGTCACTTACTTCATATTTGCAAGCAATGAAAAGGCTGACAGCGCCGACCAGTTGTAGATTATCTTTTGAGATGCTCTTTTTCGATAGATAACTGTCGACCAATTTCACGCCCAGGTAGAGAGTTTCATGATTCAGCTCGAAGTTCTCTTGGACTTCCACCATCCAATCCACCAGAACTGATCTCATATATTTGGTAATGTGTGGCTGTCTTTCAATGTATGCCGGAATCATATATCTTGCCTGAAAATAGGAAAAATTTATGATTCTAAAGCAAATATCAAACGGCCGAATGAGTTTGCAACTATATAACAACCATCAATGATTCAATTATAATACTTTCAGAAATTTTGAGGACTAAATTTGTGTATCATTACTTTCCTGAGTATTCCAGCAATGGAATTGGACGACGTTTTAGGAGCTAATAGAACCGAAGTATTGAAAATCAGATTGTCGATTTATGTAACTTATAAGTAATAAAATAATCAAAAGGAACACCAATTGAAATAATTGATACATTCTCCATATAGGAACATCCTACAACATTAAATATTTAGTTCAGCTCCCCGCTAGTTATGAGATAACACACGATAATAGATCCTCTGAATCTTGAAAACTAATATTACGAACCTGCTGATACAGTTCTCAGCTTGATCAAATTTATCTTACACACTGGTGTTTTATCTGTAGTATTTGCAAAGGTGCATACAGACTTTCGCTCTGCTCCGCAACCGAACGTCACTCCAGCAGAGCGATTGATGATCGACCGGGTAGCAACAGTGGTTCGACCGGGGAACGCGAGAAGATCTAATATCTTCCGTAACGTTCATGATGGGTGCGTAGGCGGAGCGACTGTGGTTCGATGGAGGAACGAAGGCGGTACGAGGGCAGAGCGTGCTCGGTGCTGGTTGGAAGCGCGTATATGTGTACGCAGCTTTACAGGTAACAACGGAATAATAAACACTCTACAGTATACACAAAATGTGAGAAGTTTCTAGATAAGTTTATAAATAATGTTTCATGTATTCCTTGCACTAGCACGCAGATAACAAGAAAATACAACTAAGCTGTAATTGCAATTCGGCGATTGATCACTGCTGTTGTCTTTAACTAGAGGTAGATTGTCAAAGTTAAAAAATGTATATTTTTGACGTTTCATTTTAACCTTGAATGTAAAAATGTTCAACATTCGAACATTCTTTTTGAATCATCCAATAATTGAAAAAAAATCTTTATCGCCATAAGCTACATAATATTTTAGACAAAATTAAGCAATAGAAGAAGTTTTGGGAAATGGCCAGTTTTTTCTTTTCTGACTATTGTATTGTTTGTTCTATCCAATAAATCAATACTAATAAATGAATTCTATTACTATTGTATTGCAACCAACATTTTTGCAAGAATTTGTTCAATTTCTAACAACCCTTAGAATATTTAATAACAAATAACTATTTATTTTATATCCCTTAATTATTGTGTATTAATGGGAAAACTTGAAATAGTAGTCAATATTGTTATTTGCAGTTTCTCACCTCTCTTGATTTCAAGTAGCTGAAAATGTCAAAAGCATAGTCGGAGACCTGGCCAGGATCTTGAGCACATATTTTATCGAAATCCTCGACTCCCTCAGGCACGCATGGCCCCAGACTTTCTTTCTTATCAGACTTCTTGTCGGAGTTTGTAATATTCAACCTGAAAAACAAAAACCACAATAATTCTGGAACGTCGCTGCGATCGTTTCATGCATTGATAATAATAATTTGGTCAGTTTTATACAGCTTGGAGTAGTACTATTGAATAAAATATGTATTTAAGCAGATCCCGATTGAGAATCAAGAACAATGCTTTTGTATGCTAGTACTAGAGTTCTACTCAAAAAGATTGAATTGACTCGAAAAACCATTTAATGGACTCGCATTATCAGTGAAATGAATCAAAAACATAAATTTTGGGCAATCCATTTCAAATTTGAGATTGAAGAACACATATATTATTATATTCAAAGACAAGGTCACCAACACAAAACTTGTAATATGAAACATATATTATTATATTAAAAGACAAGGTCACCAACACAAAACTGGGCAAGTGTCCGTTGAATCTTAAACATTGTTCAATCATTGCCAATGGATGCCAAAAATAAATGTAGCCTATACAAAACAGTGTTAATTACAGTCTAAGTGAACTTATTTTCCATCAAAAAAGTATTTCAATTTCATTTAGACATCATTTAGGGTGATGTCACACCTTGCCGGACAAAATGACCGCTCCGACCGAGAGAAAAGGCTTTAGCATTGGAGTAGATGAGATGCATTCCAAACGCCTCCGCATACATAAACAAAGCGCAGGACATATATTGACTAATATGTGTCGCGTCCTGCCTGGTGTGTATCACCCTTAGATACATAGAAGATCAACCACTCAACGAAAATTATAATGTGAATAACTATTTATAACAATTGACGGCTAGAGCAAACGTTTTGGCAAATGCCAATATGAATATAAGCATATTGACATTTGACAAACATTTGCACATTGTCATAGTATCAGTCATATTGAGAAAATTATGATTGAGAACTATATTGAAGTATCTCATTATTGAAAATATCAGTATTTCATGCATTTAATTGAGTCAGGTTCATTTTGAAATAGAAGTATGTTATTCAACTACCCTATTATCTGTGCCAGAACGATATAATTCCCAGTGATTCAGTTCACTAAGAAACTACTCAACATAAGTGTCCGTTAAGCAGTTTCAACAAGTAATACCTTTAAACTAAATCTTTTATTCTAGTGCTATTTATAAATACATTTTATGCGATTTAGGCCATGTAGTAATTTATAGATAGGCACAAAGCAATGTTATTATAAAATCACTTTATTTAATATGTTGTCAACTCATTACAGAGCACACAATGCATTTCGTCTAACAGTTCTCTGATTTTATGGCTAATTAATGAATTTGAACTCACTCTTCAAGAGCAACTTACTCTTTCAATGCTAAAGCTTAAGAGCAACTACAAGTAACATAGTAATTGTATTTTGCCTAACAATTTTATAATTCAATGGCTAATGAATGAATTTCAACTTACACTTCCAGAGCAGTAGCATTGACATTGTATTTTGCTCAACATTTTCGGAATTTTATGATTAATGAATGAATTCTAATTTTAGCTTATAGTAACACAGGCCTTGCATTTTACCTAACAGTATTATAATGGTATGGGGGTATGGCTAATGAATGAATATTCCAACTTACTCTTCAAGAGCAGTAACATAGAAAAGACTGTCGCCACTGCTGTTGCCCGTGTCACTGAGTCGGGCCGACCGTCGCAGCGGAGGCTTAGCCGCCTCCGGTTGTAGAGTCGCCGCCCCCACCGCCTGAGGCTGCAGAGCCAGTGTCGCCACACCCGCAACCACCTCTTTCTCCACCTGCTTGACAGCCTGCTTCCTGGCGGCGGCGGTTGTTGTCACCTTGGGAATGACCAGTGCGGCTTTCGCTTGCACCTTGGCAGCAGTCGGCTTCTTGGCCGCGGGGGGAGCGGGAGCGACTGTGTTGGTCGTCGACCGCAGCGGCTGGCGTTTCATGATCGTTCCGAACGCTTTCTTGACGGCCCCCGTCTCTTTGGCTCCCGGCTTGCCACCCGGACCCACGTTCTTCTTCGGCACATCCTGAAAAAATTACAATTGAATACGACGGCTTAAATACTTTGAATAGACTACATTTGTGTATTCGGTGTTTCTTCGGCAAATCCTAAAAAAACTGAGAATTGAATACGACGGCAAATTCTTTGTGTACTCTGTGCTAGGTAGCACCGAACAGGATTTTCAACATCCCATAATGATTGATGGAGAAATACGCAAATTATAACCAATTGTAATGTTCAACCATTATGTTTAATGTATGTATTTGTATTACCAATTATTGTAAAAATGCAGTGAAATAAACGAATTATTATTATTATTATTATTATTATCTTTCACACAAAATTGGACAAATATAATCAATAACACTGGAATGTATTGGGGAAACAACTAGAATTCCAAATTCAGATTTATTATAGTACAGTGAATATGACAGAACCTGAAAAAAAAGATTATAATCACAAATTGCATGCAGCAGTGTTTGAAGTACAAGTTCGTCAAGTAGACACTAAATCAGAAAGCTACTGAAACATCCAAGTCGGTAGTGCGAACTGCAGTAGCAGTAGCCTACATTACAACATATTTCTTAGTGGGGTGATATTTACCCCGCGCGAATGATGCCGGGTTGAGAAAAAATATTCTTGTAATATTTAAATTCCTAGCTTACAAGTCAATCTACCTTTTAATGTAAGAGAATATTAAATGAAATAGCCTCAAACTTATTATTATTATCATCAACTCAGAATGTATAAAATAATTTACATCAAATAGATTTTAGGTTGGTAAAATCATATAAAATTAACAATAAGGCTAAAAATAATGGTTGTATTCAGTTGATTTTCTCCAACGCATTTCTGTTGATCAACATTATTTATTATCACGGTCACAAGCCAGAACGACTAACTATAATGCAATTTTTTGTAGAAAGAAATTTCCAACTTTTCTTCAACTTTTAACAATTACAGACTCTTCTTCAACTTTTACACATAAATTTATTTGTCAAACTTTTGTACTTTTCTTCAACTTTGAGACAATTTTCTATCAGCAAGTTTTCAATTGTTTTGTTGCTCTAGTTATTTTGCAATCTCTTCATTATTTAAAACTCTCTTCCTGTAACTTATATAATATTTATGGATAAATTTGTTGATACTACTATTGTTTCAAACGGATTCCTTCTGGGAAAACCTACTAACTTAGCAGGGCCCTAATTTGTATGATTGCGTTAATAAAATTTATTCAATGTGTAAAAATGTATCACACTTGAAGACTACGCAAATAAAGTTTGATTTCAATCATTATTGGTCTATACTTTGAAATAATTTACACTCAAGTGATTTTGAAATCAAGCTTTGACTAAATTGATAATATAATTTATTTATACATTGATACATACCATAATATCATTCACATTAGAATTAATGAGATTGATTAATTGTAGATTAGAATTATTGATCTAGTAGGTAAATGAAAGTTCACTCACATTCGTGATGTCACCAAAAGCGGATCTTTTCACAGTTTGCTTGGTGGTTGGCGATTTTTCAGCCTTCCTCTTGTTGATATCTACATTTTCGTTTCTGATTGAGCCGGTGTTTTTGGGCAAACCAAGGGTGCTCTTCTGTCGTCCAAAGCTGGTAGTTGAAGTGAGTTTCTGCGGTGCTAGCGACACCCTTGTCGATCTCCTAACGACGTTAGTCGGTTGACTAAGCTTGGGGCCAGGCATTATAATTTCTAAAAAAAAAATTGAAATATTTAGCCACAATATTTGAATCAAGAATGAGAAGTTCATTTTAGTTAAGAGATGTAATCATAACATAGGTGGATAGTAAATGCATAAATATGCAATTAGAAAGTAAACAGTAACACAAAGCATAGAACTGTTCTCTGATAAGCAGAGTTCATAGATTATTTTATTATAAACTAGCAGGTAACCCGTGCTTTGCAAGGGTCAAATTCTGTACCTCAGAGTTAGAAGAGCGTAAGTCTCAAACGGTTGATTTTACAAGAGAGTCCAAAAGTATTACAATCCCAGCCGGGGCTAGAAGAGCGTAAGTCGAATCAGCATTACACTTACTTGTCAATTATTGGACTCCCGTTGTTTCAGTTAAAATGCTTACTAGACTCACACTCTTTCAGCTCTGGCTATCTTCAATACAATCAAATGCAGAGGACTTACGCTCTAATCTTGAATCTATAGAATACGAAAAACTGAACCAGACCCACTAAAAACATCATTTTGTCAAAAATGGACTTACGCTCCTCTAGCTCTGAGGTACAGAATGAAATCTTGAAGAATTGAAAATAGGTCTATAACCATACTCCGTTAATGAAGGATGCAAAATTTCACGCTAATTCATTTCTAGCAGTTCTCACGTGATGATGCGTCAAACATAATTCCCTATCCCGTACGTGTATAAGCCAGTTCTTTCCTTTATTTTAGTATAGATCATTAAAATAAACAAGTATTTACTATCTTATTCAAGAACCGGAATTCCAGAAAGGTTTGAAGAACGATTTAATCAATATGGTACTTTTGAGTTTAATTCAGTGGAAAAATATTAAACTGATAAACAGATCAAGTAGCCTAATTCAACTAGAAACCAGAATTCACCATTAAAATAGACAAGTATTTTCTATCTTATTCAAGAACCGGAATTCCAGAAAAGTTCGAAGAGCCATTTCATCAATATGGTACTTTTGAGTGTAATTTAGTGGAAAAATATTAAACTGATAAACAGATCAAATAGCCTAATTTAACTAGAAACGAGAATTCACCATTAAAGGCGCAGTTGAGGAGTCAATCTTCGAATTCAACCTCAAATTTAATAATTATTTTCTGAGTTTTCAAAATTTAATTATGTAATTCTAACAACACAATCCATCCATTTCCACATGATGCAACGATAAAGGTGACACTGTTTGGAAATCCACTAACTACGAGCATAGAGAAACAATAGCATAAGTAGATATCCCATGGTATAGGGCGTTTATGTCGCAACTCTTTCTGTTATCTCAAGTCGATAGTCCATGTAATTCTTTCCCGTGAAGCTGTAGTATGACACTGGTAGTCTCTCTCATATTGTGCCGTTCATACACTCTCACCTCACCCCAACAAAACAGTAAAATTCGACAATAATCAACAGTAATCGGCTTGAGATAACAGTAAAAGTTGCGATATAAACGCCCTATACCATGGGATATCTACTTACGCTATTGTTTCTCTATGTGCTATGAGTTACACTACACAATGCTATACATGAGAAACATAGCCGTTCCAGAACAGCCATTCAATTCAACCAGCTACCGAAGTATGTTATCTGCATAATGCATAATATAAGAGTGTCGCACGATAGTTATAACAACCAAAGACCATAACTTAGATTCTATTTGAAATTCGCAACAAAAAAAAATCCAGTGAAATATTCTTATATCAGCCTTAGTTTGCGAGATATATAGATTTTTCGATATTTTTTGAAACAGTCAATAACTACGAGTAGAACACTATTAATCAAAATCTAATTCTAAGGATATGGTTGAGAATAGAAATAAAATTTCAATAAAATTATAATAATTTGTTCCTTTGTTTGGCGTTATTGACTTTTTATGAGTGCTCAAAGTTGAAAAAGTAAATTCGTCGAGTTCAAAGCTAAATTTCAAACGGTGTAGAATCTATGGTCTTCGACTGTTACACCTTTCGTGGGAAACTCTGTATATATGTTTTTTTTTTAATTAGTCACATCAAGCAATGGGAAAGTGTTTTATTAATAAAGAAAAGTAGGTCACTAGAATTACAAATACTGGCCACTGCAAAATTTTTTCAATGATTTAGCAGGTAGAATTTGGATTAAATTTTTTATTGTGTTGAGCATTTTGATTTTACTTTATATTTGTGATTGTGAAACAGTAATACTAGGAAAGAACCAACGACACACTTTTTCAACTCATTGTTGGTTCAATAATATGCTGCGTAGACGATTTTAAATACAGTATCTAGGACGAGCATAGTCTAAAGAGTTTCAAATTAGATAACTAGACAACTTTAAAATGTTTAATAGCCTAAGTAAACTGAGTATTAGTAAATAAAATTAGATAGTGGAAGATAATGGAAACCCCTGAAATAGAATACAGCGCATATTTATAAGTGCTTCAACACACAGCAATATTTGAAAATGCATTTCAACAAAAAATTGGCTAATTGCACGTTAAAAAATCATGATTGTGAAACAAAAGAGTTGATGACATACTTTCTAGATCCTCTCCAATATTGTTTGTGATGAAATTTATCGATTTTTCATGTTTTAACATTTTAATGAGGAATTAAGGCCAATGACTATCAAGAGTAGGCTATCAAGTACATTTTTCATTCAACTTTTCATAAATTTATTCTAAACTGAAAACATCATTAATCTAGGATAAGTAAATTATTCATAGATAACAAAATTGACTTTGAGAATACATTTTATTGATCAACAAATTTTTAAGTAATCCAAATTTCTCAATTTATAGAAAATTTATCCATGACTCTAATTAGGCCTACATCTACAAGATTACCGATTGTTATTATCATAAGTTTATTTACCAAAGTATTATATTTTGAATGAAATAAATGAATTAATGTTTTCGTTTTCATATTAATGGTTGACCGACAATACTAAACTTGTAGCTTATCGAATTCTCAAATTTTAATGTTTAAAAACAAGTTTCTACTCGATTAAGAATATTATCTTGATATTCAATAAAAAAGATGATGTTGAATAAAAACTTGTAATTTCAATAGTTATCTGTAATAAAGGATTATAACTCAATTTTGTCCTAACATTTAGGACAAAATTTAGGATCTAATTAGGTAACTTGACTGAAATTAATTGCATTTAATAGCATAAATTGACCATATTCGGAAAAAAGCAAAAGTTTATTTAAGTACCTAGGCTAAGTTATTGAACTTAGAATCGGTTTGGGAAGAAGCAGCGGTTTAACTCAGTGGTCGCGCTGATAAGCTATCGCTTAGAATCATGCACCTGCTAGTCCCGTTGAAAGGGTAACCGCTTGAGCAAACTGCTCCGAATATGGTTCCTCAGTTGTAAAATCGCTTCCCAGTGATTCGGAACTCACTTAAAACTGTAGGCCAATTCATGTTTCAATATCATCCGCCTCATTACCCACACAGAAGCTTAGAGCTCATGTGGGCATCACCCCCAGAAAAAAATTAACAGAATGAGTTACTACAGAAGACAAAAAGGGTAGATGTCCAGATGTCAGAAAGTCCCGCTGGTACAAAAAAGCTGTTTTGAGTTGAATAGCTTCAATTTTTTTAATTTAAATACCTTTTGTACTTCAATAAGCTGCTTAATATGGTTTGTTAGAGTTCTACAATTACATTAGGCTATAATAAAACACATGATCAACAAAAAAGCTGGATGCAACGAAAAATATATTTTCATCTGAGAAAAGAACAGATATAATAAAAATTCTTAATACGGTAGCTAATAGGCTACGGCCCGATTGTACAGAAGCCGGTTGAATTTTAACCGTGATTAAATTTCACAAGAACCAATCAGTAAAGGCCTTTTTGATAAGACGTCTTATCTGATTCTCGTGGTATTAATCTCGATTAAAATTTAACCGGCTTTTGCGCAACCGGCACTATGACAAATTATCCCGAAAATATCCTACTTAGGCCTATTAGTGTTTTTAGCTTTTGTACATAAAAGTGGGTAACATTATTTTAGAATAAAAAATAACCTGAAAACCAGTCAAAAAATTTAAATGAAAATTAAAGGCCTAGGTATATACTAAATTTATTCTATCAAGATAAATACATCTGAAAGACCAAAGCCAAATAAAAATATACTAGGCTTTCCGCATGTTCAACAGTTTTCAAGTTGCAGAAACATGATCATGGCTGGCAGTCCGGTCCGGAACACGAATCTATAAATTAACTGATAAAATCAAGTTTTCATTCAATCATGTTGAACTTTGTCAAACTCGAAATTAAACCTTTGATTAGAATGATGGATACTATTCTCAATGAAAAACATAGATCTATAATTGATTTTTCAATACGGAATAATGCAAATCGAAGTATCAAATAATCTAACTTGTGATTTTAGGTTTGACAATAATGTGAGCTGAAAAGAGGCTAGAAAACGCCATCCTCCATTTTGAAGCAAAATCATGTCGCGAAGTAAAGTATTAAATACGAATCTGAATTGAAGAATTTATAAGAATAGAAAAGTTCTAATGATTAATTAATACTATAAATTAGAATATTTTAGAAACTTACGGGCTTTACAACAAAATGTTCATGAAAAAATAACCGACTATTCACAGCACTTTTAAACTTCAACGGTTAAACTGGGAATGAGCATTTGACGGTTTGATGCTTTGACGGTTGAACTTTTTGAATGCCTTCTTAATCATTCTTGATTATATATTTCCTTCTAATTCCAATATTGATTTGTTTTTATGGATAAAGTAGATTTTTTGTAACACGATATTGATGAATTTGCTTCAATGTTTAATTATTGATAGAAATTTCCACTTCTATTATTAGAAGCATCTCTCAGTGCATGGTACCTGAACTCGACACAAGTGGATCAATAAATTCTCCGCTATGTAATTCAACCAGTTAGGCAAACCTATTATACAAACGTAGTGACAGATTAACATTTTAATAATAATTATTGGAGAGATCATTCATTTATTTTTATTGTATTTATAAAATGCAATAAAAAAATAAATAAAATTTTCCACTAAATTTGAAAGGTGAGGTTGATCATAGATGATTTAGAAGGTTGAGGTCTATAGTGAGGTCCACGTTATAATGTTAGTAGAGAAAGATAGCAGAACAACGTTGCCGATATTCTGTCTTGTCAATGCCTTCTGTAGACGGTAGCTGTTAAAGGTTTATTGATGTAATATTAATTTTCATTCTCGTTTAAAATAATAAATTATATTTTATTGAGCAATAAATTATATAATTTTTAATGTTAAAATATTTTTTTAATAAATTTAAATGATTAGATGAAATATTTTGTCAATTAATTATTAATTGTACATTGTCAAAAGACGATCAGGCAACAGAGCAAAGCAAGAAAGAGACATCGCTATTTTGCTTTGTTGAATGATAGACAAGGATAGCGCCATTGCTAATCAAACATTGCCATTATAACGTGAACCACACTATACAGTCCAGTCAAATGGTCGTTTTTCAGGAAACAGCCTCAAAAGAATTTTTCTCAACTGTTCTATATGATTGTATTTTGAGCGCTGTATTCGAATCTGAAATTTTCTGACACGCCGGAGGGCAGCTTCATCCCCAAAACCCCTAAAATATTGGACTTTTTTTAATTTCTCCATTTAATCTCGGAAGCTTTGAGTTTTTGGAAAAAATTATTCTCTACAAAATTGGAGATAATGAACTTTCCAATAAATTGAGTAGTCACGCAGGATTCTACCATTCTTGGTTAAGGAGCTACGAATTATGAAAAAAGGGGTTTTCAAAATTATGCAAACCTACCACTTCTACCCTATACAACTTGGATATCTTTCTAGTATATATAGAAAATCACACATCACGTGAAAAAACAATTCATCATGAACAGGATTCCTTAGTAATTTTCGAATTCAGTGGTGGTGGGAGGGGGAATACACCCAAAAATAGAAAATAATGTCCTACAGCAAGAATAAAAATTTTCATTTTAATACCTTTTCAAGGCCTTCCTAACAAAAAATGCATAATATTTCGGCTGAAATAATCTCAGGAGGGTTATTTTTTATGAGAATCACCCGTTAGAAACATTTAATTTCAGTATTTCCTAGTGGAGGGTATGTCATAAGGATATGTCAAGGATCAAAATTTTAAAAACTTAAAACTTTTGACAGAATGATCAGATCTCCTCGTACAACAGCTTGTCAAGGCGGTACAAAATCATGTATCATAACTGAAATTTTATGAAAAAAAATTCCTGCTTTAGTGTATTTTAGCCCATAAATATACAGAAAAATAGCCAATTTCTACATTCAAAACTGTGTATCTCGGTAACCCGAAATGATAAAAAATGGAACTTGACCTTGATTTTAAGAACAGAATCTTTTCTTTCATGTGAGGTGAATGAATTTTGTAAAAATATAATCGTGAGGTAAGATACGTTTGTTTTAAAAAATCAAGAAATTTGTGATATTGTTCACATTTTCACAGTCTTGACAGTTTTTCGATAATAAACAGTCATTTAAGGCGACGTAGCTTTTAAAGCATGTAATTCTCTTCTACTTGAAACCAATCACAAGTTTCTATCATCTATCTTACTCGTTTTAGAGACTCTTGAATAACAATAAAATTCTCTACAACCTTGTCTACGTTTTGGATTTTTTATCTGAAGTGTTTCACATGATACGCAACTTTGAATATGCAATAAAATTGTGGTACTTCAATAAAATTCATTTCCACAGTCTCGCAAAAAGTCTTGAAAGTTGCGTATCTTGTGAAACATTTCAGATAAAAAATCCAAAAAGTAGACAAGGTTGTAGAGAATTATCTCCTCTTTTCACTCCCATGAATCGTTTTTCTGATTTCTATACTGTTCAAAAGTTACAGCTGATTGGAAAAATGATTATTTTCATTTTCTTATTTTTTCTGCGATTTTACTGTTATTAAGCTGACTCAATGTCATTTTTTTCAACTACAAATACAGACAATTCTTGTCTGCTATTAAATCAAGCAATTTCTATATTTCCATTTTTTGTTGTGTCCAGATAAAACACCTTATAAGAAGTGTTTCAGGGATCACATTCCAAATTTCATTTGAATCATGATTCATCCGATTAATATAATAAAAAA
The DNA here is from genome assembly GCF_014356525.2 of Nilaparvata lugens. Taxonomy (NCBI): domain Eukaryota; kingdom Metazoa; phylum Arthropoda; class Insecta; order Hemiptera; family Delphacidae; genus Nilaparvata; species Nilaparvata lugens. Next base: position 13,857,478 of record NC_052506.1, read on the forward strand.
ATATTTTTGATGGATAGAATGTGGAGATAATACTATTATTTAAAAGATAATAATTCCAATATAATGTCATATTCGACTTTTGGGTCTGGTGGCAAACTTGCTATCAGCTGGTGAGTTGAGGTTATGTTAATGTAAACAACATTTACACAGCATTTTTAGACCTAATTATTTCACAGTCTCACAATAGTTTTTATACTTCTTTTAGTTTAAAATTTCTGTCATGCAGTAAATGTATTTCAAGTGATTAGTAGATTGAGTTCTCTATTACCATTGAATAAAGTATAATGATGTAATATTATTGTTTTGTTATTTCTGTTTCTGTAATTCTTTTATATTGAGGGTAAGTCGCATTTCAAATTAATTTTAATCTCTGCATCGAGAAAAAAATTGAGTTCACAATTTGTTATGTTTATAGTAAGTTGCTGTAGCCTATAACTCTAGATCAATATGAACATAAAATAACTGTTTTCACCCTTCATTTACTACAAGCTTTATCCAAAAATAAAGTGCCCTCTCTTCTTATCTTCCTGATGAAGGAAACTTACTGATGTTTTGTTAAAAATCCACGTTTATCAAAGACTTTCTTATTTTATCAAATTTTATCCTAAATTTACTTTTATTCCGTACAATTATATTCTCCACAGCCTCCCTATAATAAAGACCATAAATTTAGCCAGACATATAAAATTCCCTTTATTTTCTTAACTTTTTCAATACTCTTTTATCGTTCGTTCCATTAATGATTAGGTACGTATTTACGTATAATAGTACGTATTTTATCGATCTAGAACCAATACACTCCTGGGTAGATTGATCCATTCAAAATACACTTGAAAAAAAACTGATTAAAGGCTTCAACTGTACTTGATCACGTTCGCAGTGTCACAGATCAAAAGTATTCTTTTAAAAGCGTCATTAATATTCTACAGACTGATCAATCAGTCACTTAACTTAGCCACTAATTCAACCGATTTCAAAAAAATGACAGAAACATACAACCTGCTATGCTCAGCAGTAGTCTGTAAACCAAATTTTGGGACTGATAGAGGTAGAAAGCAAAAAGGTCACACAAATGAATTGTATACTTCAGAGTTGGGAAATATTAGATTCCTTGTTACCATGATATTTGCTACCCACAAGATAAACCCATCATTGCAGGGAGAAGTATGCAAAAACTACTCGAGAGTCAAGCAAATCTACAGAGTGGCGTTAGATGGGGCAAAGAAAGACTTCAATGCAAAATGTATCGACAGATCCCATAATCTCACAAAAGCAGCATGGAATCTCACAAAGGACTCTTACAAGGCATACACTGTGTCAAAGTGTAGGTCTAGTCCTGATATCTAGTCCTGAAGGGCTTTTCTGAATATTGTGGTTGAGATAGTGGATGGCATTCCAGACTCATGTCATGATCCAGCTCCGCCAGTGCCCAAAACGCCACCTGAATTTCATGGTTTCATGCCATTGAATTCAATTCAGCTGGTGAATATTCTGGAGGGTTTTAAAACCACCGACATTAAAGGTGTTGATGGCCTATCTAACATAATTATGTCAGAAAATTTTTAGTGTGTTGGTTAGCTCGCTCCTTCTGTTGGTCAATGCCTGTCTCATTGATGGGATATTCCCAGATTGCCTCAAAGTTGCAAGAACTGTGCCCATATTTAATAAAGGCAATCCTGATGATATTGGTAATTTCAGGTTATTTTCCTTTGTGCCAATCATCGGTAAAATTATAAAAACCGCAATGTTAAGGCAAATGAGTGAGTATCTAGAACATGATAACTTGGTGATATGCAACATGGTTTTGGAGTTTACAGGTCCCACATCAGTTCACTTGGAGGGTACAAGAAGCTTATGAAGGACAGGGATCAATTATTGAATTGATTGGCATTGTGTAATCTCTTAAAAGCCTTTGATTGTTTGTCTCTCCTGTCATCTTGTTGAGGAAGCTGGCTAAACATGGCTTTCAGGGAACAGCTTGGAAGATGGTTGCTGACTACCTCAAGGCTAGGAAGCAGGTAGCTTCAATAATGGGTGCCTCATCAAATGAAGAAAATGTACCACATTAGGTACCAAAAGGTTCAGTATTTGGCCCGCTGCTGTTCCTGTTGATGATTAACAATTAGCACCTGGATAGTTCTAGCTTGCTTTTTGCTGATGATACCAACATCATTGATCAGGGTAGAACGGCCCCATGATGCAAAATTGTAAGCTCAGGAGCTTTTCTCAGAGGCCTAGTGGTTCTCCAATAATAAGCTGAGGTTGAATGAGACCAAGACTCAGGAGATTGTGCTTAGTCTCAGTAGAACAGAGATTCTTGACGCCGAACCTGTGACCTTACTTGGTTATGATATTGATAGCAAATTATCGTGGGAGTCTCATATCACCAAGGTTTGCAAGAAGCTCTCAAGAATTGTTTATCTACTTCGGAAGATTAGGGGACTTGATGTTGGACGCCTGATGATGCTGTACTATCCAGTATTTGCGATACACATTCAGTATGGCATCTTCATATGGGGACATTCGGCGCATGAAAAGAACATACTCCTGCTCCAGAAAAAGGCACTCCCTGTAATGACGTTTAGTGAGTATGAAGCACACTCTCAGCCCATATTTGAGCGTTTGGGCATTCATACAGTTCATGGCCTGCACATAGTATCATTGCTTCTACACGCCAAGAGGAACATCTGCAAATTAACTAGAGGGGGAGAAGTAAATTTGCATAAAACTTGAAGGAAGGGTCAACTTGGATGTACCGCGCTGTCATCTACTTATTAGTAGTCATTAATATGACTCATCTGTTTCATATTTTTTATAACGCAATCTATCCACCAAGTGCTGGTCATGGATGGAGACTACTGAATTACTGAATCTGCCAAGAGTGAAGAACAGTTTTCTAGTGTTGGCTGTGCGAATTTTCAACTGCCTTCCGAACTCAGTTAGAGCGCGACCAGTCAGTGAGTTCAAAAGCTCTTTATCAAAGTGGCTCATTGGAAGAAGCTTCAATCAGTTAGAAGATTTTATTAAGAAAACTCTGCTGGACCGTGACACTGCCTACAGTTTTACGTATTATGTATTATTTGATACGATCTATCCAGACAGTAAGTAGGAAGACCGGGCTTTGATAAGAAAATTGGATAATTGGACTCAGATATGGACGATTTGAAGACATACAAGATATTACACATATATACTATGTTCCTAGTATATTATCACCAACATTAATTTCTTGTAATATTATTGTTTATTGTTTCAGAGACTAGTCATTTATTGGTTCAATCTGTATTATTGTGATCACTATGAAAGTGTAAGATGATTGAACAAATCTTCAATTTGGACTTCTTGCTGGTTCGAGATTGCTTCCTACACTTACCATATTCTTGGCTAAGAAAATTGAACTGTGAAAACAAAAATGTAAGTAGGTACCTAATTATAAATAAAAAAAGTACATTAATTATAAATTATATCCACTTTATAAATAAACAAATAATTCATAGTATATTTCATTGAGAGTTTTCCTGTGTCAACTAGAATATATTATTTATGAATATACTGTACAGTTCTGGGCACAGCCTGGTATCGTCTCCCTATCATATTATTGTAAATTAGGATGTGTGGCTCTGTTAAAAAATGGATGAACATTAAGGGAAGGCAGATAAATTTGTCAACTTCTCTAGTCTCTACACGTGGTGCCAATCAAATAAATCAATGCTATTTCAAATTTACATAACTGAACACTCAATTTACTTTGTAACCAACGTGTGTGATAGATATTGATTAAAAACATTATTTTGCAGCCTCCTACGGTAAAGCTGACTCAAGATGACAGAATATTCCATTTGACTTGTAGTCCACATTCCAACAGCGGGTTGAATGAGAATAGCATAGGAGTGAGTGGTATATATGCCAATAATCTTGGTTTGAAAGAAGGTTATGTATGTGTTTCTTCCGTCGGTGAGCCTCCACCAATCAGAGTCGTTCATGCTTGTGCAATGACGGACGATGACTACGAAATGATTGTAAGTTTTTTAAAATCTTCAATTCCTTATCATTTGAACAAACACATGAAATTCAATATCATGATTATTGTACTCTTCAATGTTTCTTTCCATTACGAATTGCTTGTTGAATATCACTTTCAAATACTTAAATTACGACATAGCAGTCTGATTTTTATGATCATGCTTTTTGCTTCTACTCAACACTCAAGAGTGTTGAAAAAGGGCCCAGTGCCCGAAAGCGCTCAGCAAACGTAAGAGGAAACTAATAGCTTTTAATCATAAACATCAGACAGCTATGTCGTAATTTAATTATTTGAAAGTGATTATTATTGCATGGTATTAATTCCAGAAGAACTGAATAAATAAATAGATGAGAATAGTTGTTCTGAAAAATCTTAAAATGAATATCTAGAGAAATTGATGTTTCCATTACGAAACACTATATAATAACTCTGTTGTAGTTCTGTCACTTTGTTACTTGTAAATATTTGAAAAAAAAACTCTTACTTCTCTTGGAGTATTGAGGAATGCATTTCACTCCTGACTTTCATCGGCTGATGAAGCTCCTCTTCAGGAGTGAAATGCATTCCTCAATACTCCAAGAAAAGTAAGTGTTTTTTCAAATATTTACAAGTAACACAGTGTCAGAACTACAACAGAGTTAAGTATCTAGAGAAACTTATACAAAATTTTTTTTTTCGTCAATCTTTCGTGACCATTTTTTCAGCTTTTCTCAGTTGAGAGATGACTGAAATCCTAGCCAGTCGCCAGTCAATTTTAAATTTATTACAAATTTATTTTACCTGCAAAGCTCTTCGAAGCGGTTTTAATAATATATGCTTATTTGCTTGTGATCTAATAATAATAATAATACATTATTTCTAATACTGTACTTTGAAATATTTTTGGGACTAGAATCTTCTTTCAATGTAAATGATCGCTTGGTTCTATTACATTTTTTCTTTGTCGAGTGCAAATTTACAAGAGCTCACTTAGGTGATGGGAAAGATAAGGATAAGAGATGAATGAACCTTAGCTTTAGGTGGTTTCCAAACCACCAGGAAGTGATTTCTCAACTTATAAATGAAAATAATTAGCGGAGTCGGATCTTCTAGTTGTCACTTGTCCAGCGGGAGTAGCAAGCGCGTAAAACTTAACTTATCTGATTGATAGCTTTCCAGTGCGACCACGGGGCCAACTGCTTACCACTAGGTTCGATTCCTTATTTGGTTTTACAACTCTTTACCACCATCTTGAAGAAAACATCATAATATTTGAATAGAGATATCTTTTATTATAAAATTAGAAGTCAAAATAACAAAACTTGTGCGGGAGTAGAAAGCGCGTAAAACTTAACATATCTGATTGATAGCTTACCAGTGCGACCACGGGGCCAACTGCTTACCACTAGGTTTGCTTCCTTATTTGGTTTTACATCTCTTTACTACCATCTTGAAGAAAACATCATAATATTTGAATAGAGATATCTTTTATTATAAAATAAGAAGTCAAAATAACAAAACTTCTGATTAAATTCAATTGTCAATTCTTCTCTACATACGGACAAGTTTTATGATATATTGTGCTAGAAACTCTAAATTTTCTTCAATTGTACGGTTTTACAAGTCATATTTGGCAACTCATAACGCAATTTTCATTCTCAGGAGATGAGTCAAACTGAGTTGGAACTAGCAATTTTAAACCAAATCCAAGTTGTGTCGATTGGGCAACCCATCACTGTTTGGCTGTCGAAGTCCTTGCACTGCAATCTTGTTATTGGTAAAGTATTTTCAATGCCTACAGTAACCTATCATACTGATCAAATAATAGGTTATGGTGCAAAAATTGAATTTCTTGAAACGCGGAAAAAAGTGTTGTGTAAAGGTGTGACTATCACAAAAAGTAATCAGTTGAAGCGTGGTTTGGGTGCCTTATAGCATTCTCAAGCATTACTTTTGAGTAAACGAAATCCTGTTAGTCTTACAATGTGATGCATCAATGTCTAACAAAATTTGTATTACAGATCAATAGTCTTATTTCTAAAGGTGCAATTCCTTAGCGGCGTCTCGAGACGCGCGTCTAGTGCACATAACCTATAAATTTTTTAGATTCAATGGCTCATTGGTTTTTTACCTTGTCCGAATGTTATGGCGGCATATGAATTATAAGTGTTGGCTACTATATTGCTTTTACGATTCATATCTAATGAATCGAATGTAATGAATTCATAGGCTAAGTTCTCCAGCCGCGGTGGCTCTAACCACGCGTTTGGAGTCGCTGCTAAGGAACTGCACCTTTAGAGGCAAACTACAGCTGCGTTTACACCAAAGTTAGTAACAAAATGCTTTTTTTCCGTCCTTATAGATTATATTAGATTGAACATAACTTATCATACACATGATGAACAAGTCAAGTTCCGATCAATCTAATACAATCTATATGGATTAAGTAATTAACATTTTGTTAATAACTTTGGTGTAAACGCAGCTTACCAGTCAGTGGAAGTTGTGCTACAGGACTAAAATAACATTTTTTAAAAGTTACCATTTATTTGAAGCTTGATAATTTATATCTCCACACACTACAATCATGATTGACAAATATCTTTCTACCAGTCTATTACATGGAAAACCATAGCTGGCTAGGTATTTTTCTCCTTCCTTTTTGCACATTCCACCATGATGCCTGTTTTTTTAGAAATTTATAATTTGATTGTGCTGTTTTGTATCTTGATTTTTTTTGTATCTTATGTTGATTTGAATAAAATTATTAATTGATTGAATATAAAAAATAGTGGGAAGAATCTATAGTATGAAAATTAGCCTTCAGTCAATATCAGCGCATTATATTATAGAAGTGCATTCCTGCTGTTTTGTTCTTTAGAGAAGAACATTCTCATAGACCTATTCATACACCTACTCTAGTACATGGGTTTCCCATAGTTGAGAAGGTTAATTTCCAATAGAATTGAATTACACATTTTTTTATAGACCTATTGTTTTGTATTTCAGATATTTTGTACTTTTTATGTTTTTAATTGCTTGTTTGTATTTTTTTAAGGAAATAAATTAATTTATTATTAATATTTTCCTGTGCACACTAATATAGAGCATTTCCGATTGTTATTATTATTTATCAGAAAACCATTTCGTTAGGGAACATATTGTTGAGAGTGTTTAGTTTTCTGGCTAGATACAATTTTGAGGCGTTAATATTTCTGTTTCAGATAAATTAGACCCACCGATATATTTTGGAAAGTTGATGAATCTCACTGAAATTGTCATTGAACCCACAGTCTCCAGTCGGAAATCTGACGATTTTCTTGAGAGGAAGATTGATGCAATGAAAAACGATGATAATAAAGAAAGCTCTAACAGTACTGATATGGACAGTCTGCATTTCAATTCGTCTATCGATACTGAAACAAAAAATAATAAACATTCTGGTGTTTTTAGGGTGGTGGTAGTTGAAGAAAATAGTGAACAGTGTTGTGATGACCTACATAATCCTCTCAAGAACCCCTACAATGTGTTTGTTAGTAAAGATATCGCAACTTGGTGGCGAAGGAAACCAGTTATTGAAAGATATGCTAGCGTTTGCAGTTTGAGGAAAATTCCCAAAGCATCTGCTAAAACATTGACAGAGACACCAAATATCTACGTAAGATTGTATGCTATTGATGAGTCGTGTCACCAATTGCCCACCGTGAAAAACGGGAGTAACTGGAGACACCAACCACTCTTCATTTCACCAACTGTGAAAGATCTATTGAAGCTCAGTAATGGGGCTAAGATCAAGCTAGACCTCTTTTCTCCGTGTTTGGATGAAACCTTGAGTAAAGTTGAATTGATCGCACCTTTGGGACTGGTGAGTAAAATTAAATTTTTGTGCTAGAATTATTGGAAAATTGTGTATAACAATTCGGTTACGCAATATTTATTTCTATATTTTCAATCATGTCCACATGAGCTTTAATATTTATATTATATTAACCTTTAATATTTATAATATTTTTCACTTGTGAATGAGAAGGCATAAACAGCCATGAGCGTGGTGTTATTTGAACCCACGTCTCAACTTTCTAAAATCCATCTAAATTTGATTGCGGTTTACTTGAACAAATTGGAGTCTTCAAATTTCATTTCAAATTAATAAATTAATTATTGAAGTCGGTTACTTGAACTAATTGAGTCTTCAAAATTCAAATCAATAAGTAAACTATTTGAATCAATTAATAATTTTCATTTTGAACCTATAGAATCACACAATACCTGAGTCCGAATGTGATTACGCCAAGTGTTATTATAAATAAATAGAAACTATTAAACTACAGCTTTGAAAACATTCTTATGGGCAAACTGAAAAAACAATGTTTTACTGAACATTGTAACAGAAAAATGAACCGCTTAGTGCCGGTTGCACAAAAGCCGGTTGAATTTTAACCGTGATTAATTTCACAAGAACTAATCAGAGAAGACGTCTATCAAAAAGATCTTCTCTAATCTGTTCTCGTGAAATTAATCACGGTTAAAATTTAACCGGCTTTTGTGCAACCGCGCCTTAGAGTTCATTAAGCATGACTTGAAATCTCAAACATCTCATTTCAGTGCGTTATTTATTTAATCATCGATTGAAAATAACGTTTCATATTCTTCAGTAAAATTCTTTGTGGTTTGATGTGAAAATTTCATATTCTTTAAAGATTTTTGTCCTATGAAGTATTCATCCTAGCTTGAATAATCGAATGAGTAACTATTTGCTTCATTCTTTCACCTATTTGTTGAACTTGTTAATCTTGAGTAGGCTAATTTACTATCTTTAAGGATCACGAGGAAGTTGAAACCTGGTTCCGGAGTAAGCTTCTAGCCACTGGAAATGTACTGGTCAATAATGAAGCACCTTTGCCAATGTTGACAACAGATAAAGTGGAAAACATAAACGTTGTTTTGGATCCTGCTTCTCTCACCTGTTGGCCGTTTTCTGCAGCTGAAGTGCAAACGTGTACTTTGACGATAAAGGATGCTCAGATTCCAGAAGACTCAGATAAGTAAGTTGACACTTGTAAGCAATGTTCATCCATTTTTTAATCTATTTTGAAATAAATGCTCATTCATGCATCATTCATAAATATAATTAAATATGGTAAATACACAACAGCATGATGTAAATGCATGATGACATTTCTTAAAAAAAATTCTTATAGGCAAACTGGAAAAAAACAATGTTTTACTGAACCTTGTAACATTGTAACCGAAAAATAAACCGCTTATTGGTTCAAGTGTAATAGCTTTCCAGAAAATATGAGAATATAAACTCTAAACGCCAATTAAAAAGCCAACTTTTGTTTGTTGAATTTTAGATAGGTACTCCGTTTTTAATAATTTTGTGTTCTTCTCTGCTTGAACAATCTATTCATTTTTAGTACATTCATTCTAACTTACAACAGAGTAAGACAAAATAAACATCATTGACAGCAGATTTGGTCACAAAAATGGCAATGCTGTACATCTCCAATCATTGATCCGATTACATTTTCAATTCATTTAAACTACAATGTAAGATTAAATTTCAATTCATTAAACTGTAACAACGTTTCAAGCAAGTTGAGTATTCTTTAGTTCATCGTAAAATAATTAATTTGTAGAGGATGAATTCATTCTTCTTCTCCTCTTATAATTCATTCATACATGAACTAATCCATTCATATCTTACAGGTCAAAAATTACTGAAGATCAAACTCCTGAAGAATCAAAATCCAACGAGAACCATACCAGTAACTTAGAAACTATCAATCCACAAAACTGTAGGTAAGTCTCTAACCATATTATGAAACTTTTTTTTTCAAATCTAACAAGATTTTAGTCAGCATAAATTTAGTCATTCTTGTATAATGTTCTCACGAACAGACCGACAGGTCCATGTGAGTACAGTTTCAATTATTTTGTGGAATAGTTTAAACATAAATATAATCTTCTTTAAATTAGTACATTTACTGATGTTTTATAAATCTGTTCTTTTTGTGAAACAATAAATCAATTCAATTCAATAATTGCTTGTCTGGCCACCTGTATTTCACAATAAAACTCTTTATGAAACTATGAAAACAAAAAATACAAATTCGAAAAAGAAACATAGAAAATCTTTGAGTTCCAAAGAAAAATTGGGTTTAAGAACGATTGGAAAATTATTCAGAATCATGATTAGAACGATTGAAGTGGAATAATAGAAACTCAGAAAGTATTAGTTTCTCTTGAATTTCCAACAATGATTATTCATCATGATTGGTAGAATATAATAAATTATAATGTAGTTCATACAATATATATTGGGATCATTCATAAAATAATTCTGAATCAAGAATCATAATTTTTCTTCTATGTATTCACAGAGCGTTGAAGAAAATCATCAAGGATGGAATATGTGCAGTTGAATTAGCCCTCAATTTGATTGATGCGCCTTGGATGAGGAATACTTCTCATATGAAGGGGAGTAAAAACATACTCATCACTGGTATGCATCATATCAGAAATATTATTCAATCATTAATTTATCGAAGCTTGTACACTCTGATGAATGTGTACCAAGAGTCTTAGAAGATATGGTGGGGAAGCGAATCAGAAATTTCCATCCAATTTTTTATTCATTTAAGAATCATTTCATTTATTCATTCATTCATTTATGTGTTGATCATTTTCCACTCCATACTCAGCATATCTCAATTTTTTCAAACTCATAACATTTATTTTAGTTTCATTTGAGAATTTTTTATGGCGATATTATAATAAATATCGGGGACCGAGCTTTGCTCTGAAGTACAAAAGCATAAAAAAATATTACGAAAGAAGAAATTATAATAATATTCATAGTTCATACAGAAATGTTCTATCTAATCACAGTGAATTGAGATTAATTCCCAGAGGTATGCAAAAATTTCCCTCACAAAGGTCCGGTTGCACAAAAGCCGGTTAAATTTTAATCCTGATTATTTTCACGTGAACCAAATCAGAGAAGACCATTCCAAAAAGATGTTCCTCCTGGAATCAATCAGGATTTAAAATAACCCGGCTTTTTTGCAACCGGCACTAAGTACCTGATTGAATGATTACAAAAGTTCAACAGCTGAGTCATAATTTTGACACAGTTCCACACACATGAACTCGCTCACTCGACGAAATAATTATTATCAGCTGTTTTTCCATGGATGAATAATAATTATCCTATATATGCTATATTATCCTATCTGTCCTTCAGCGAGTTCTCCCAGGGATGAGACCTAGTGCAATAGAATTTTTATATTATAAACCTATGTTCTGAATTTCGTGAGAATCGTTAGAGCCGTTTTCGAGATCCGGTGAAATACAAACATATAAACATCTAAACATCCAAACATATAAACATCTATACATATAAACAGAAATTGCTCGTTTAATAGTATAGGATATTAGCCAACCAGGTCATTATCTATCTATTTCGAGTCTGTTACTCTTTCAATGGTTTCGAAAATCGGTATCTGACATTGAAATAACTATGAATTTATCTTCGAATTCACTTCAATTTCAGGTTCTGGGAATAAATCTTCTGCAGATTCACTCTGTGACATTCTTTCTGGCCGACCTCATTTTGTTTACATCTCAAAAATCGACTGCAAATCTCTTCGAGGTGAGTTATATAAAACTGGTTTTAGTCTAAGTTCGATTTTGAGTAGTTTTAGAGCTTTACATATTATTTTTCTAATTTATGATATTTTCATAGAAACAAACACTACTTCATTTTGATTTATAAACAATTTTGAAGTGGTAGCACTTATTTTTTTAGTCAAAATTTAAATTGATAGTGAAAAATAATGGATTAACTGTGAAAAGTGAAAGTGAAAAGAATGGATTAAAACTGTGTTTACTCTGAACACGGTAAACACATTATTATCACTTTTTATCTATCGCCAAATTATTTTATCCACAAAATAATAGTGTAGAAGATACTGCAAACAAATTCTCTAGAACTAAATGAAGATACTTGAGATATTGTCAAAAATCCACTTTGACAAATAATATCTCAAGTCTCTTCAATTATGGAAAAGTTCCACAACATCAATATTCACTCTACAAACTTTATCTCTAGAACTACTTTGAAAATACTGTACTTCACTTTTTATTTATTGCATTTTACAATAATTGCAAAATTCATCTGAATCTCATATATTTCTCATATTTATAACAGGGAAGAAAGTTGATACTATTGAGAAAACGTTGAAACAGACACTAGGTGATAGCATATATCATCAGCCCGCGGTGTTGCTCCTGTACGATATTGATGCACTAGTTGGAAATCCAATCCATACCAATGAAGAGTCAGCTGAGAACAATCCTTGGGCACAGACTATCCATCAGTAAGTTGCTCGTTCAGTCATCAGCCCACTTTCTAATCAGTTCTCTTCAAATGAAGTATTTCAATCGGGCTACTTGAATTAAATCATTAATTAAATGAAGAAATAATTCCATAGTTGGCTTAATCTTTTTTCAAAACTTTTTTATATAAAATACAACTACTATTTTCGGCTTTCAAGCCTTTTTCAATCCTTTATTCAATAAAAAAAATTACTTTTTGAGTGGCTGGTTTTGAGACCTTTCTATTGTTTGACAGAGGTTTTTGATTCTACTTGATGTAATTCTACTTTGTTGTGACTTTAAACTATACTTTGACTTTATTATTTTGTAATTGTATTACTATGACTTTGTCTTCGAATTCACTTCAATTTCAGGTTCTGGGAATAAATCTTCTGCAGATTCACTCTGTGACATTCTTTCTGGCCGACCTCATTATGTTTACATCTCAAAAATCGACTGCAAATCTCTTCGAGGTGAGTTATATAAAACTGGTTTTAGTCTTAGTTCGATTTTGAGTAGTTTTAGAGCTTTACATATTATTTTTCTAATTTATGATATTTTCATAGAAACAAACACTACTTCATTTTGATTTATAAACAATTTTGAAGTGGTAGCACTTATTTTTTTAGTCAAAATTTAAATTGATAGTGAAAAATAATGGATTAACTGTGAAAAGTGAAAGTGAAAAGAATGGATTAAAACTGTGTTTACTTTGAACACGGTAAACACATTATTATCACTTTTTATCTATCGCCAAATTATTTTATCCACAAAATAATAGTGTAGAAGATACTGCAAACAAATTCTCTAGAACTAAATGAAGAGACTTGAGATATTGTCAAAAATCCACTTTGACAAATAATATCTCAAGTCTCTTCAATTATGGAAAAGTTCCACAACATCAATATTCACTCTACAAACTTTATCTCTAGAACTACTTTGAAAATACTGTACTTCACTTTTTATTGATTGCATTTTACAATAATTGCAAAATTCATCTGAATCTCATATATTTCTCATATTTATAACAGGGAAGAAAGTTGATACTATTGAGAAAACGTTGAAACAGACACTAGGTGATAGCATATATCATCAGCCCGCGGTGTTGCTCCTGTACGATATTGATGCACTAGTTGGAAATCCAATCCATACCAATGAAGAGTCAGCTGAGAACAATCCTTGGGCACAGACTATCCATCAGTAAGTTGCTCGTTCAGTCATCAGCCCACTTTCTAATCAGTTCTCTTCAAATGAAGTATTTCAATCGGGCTACTTGAATTAAATCATTAATTAAATGAAGAAATAATTCCATAGTTGGCTTAATCTTTTTTCAAAACTTTTTTATATAAAATACAACTACTATTTTCGGCTTTCAAGCCTTTTTCAATCCTTTATTCAATAAAAAAAATTACTTTTTGAGTGGCTGGTTTTGAGACCTTTCTATTGTTTGACAGAGGTTTTTGATTCTACTTGATGTAATTCTACTTTGTTGTGACTTTAAACTATACTTTGACTTTATTATTTTGTAATTGTATTACTATGACTTTGTCAATTACCTTTATTGGTCTACGACAATAAAATCTATTTATTATTTCTATTTATTATTTATTCATTATTCAAGTTTTTTACAAAAAAGTTTTGAAAGAAAAAGGAACTATGGAATTGTGTTTCCATTAGTTTTCTTCAATATGATGAACCACCTTGTATTAGTGTAGTCCATATCAATAATAATTCTGGTTCTTTATAATATATTTTCCTTCTAATTATCTTGATCCTTATTTTTATTTTTGCAGATAAATTTCAATTTCAATAGGAGCATTTCAATATTAATACCTTATTTGAGAAATGTTTTTATTGATTGATCATCATATATATCTCGAAGAATCCACATCGCATTTTGCAGTTCTCTGAATCTGTAATATCTATCATCAACAGAATACCATTTCTTTGTGTTGTGACGCAATAGCCTCCTCTCACATCATGTAATAATTTATCCTCTATATACTAGAATAACCCCATCTAAATGACTTTATTTACATAATCCTATACTTTTCAACGAGCAATTTCTGTTTAGATGTTTATATGTTTGTATTTTACCGGATCTCGAAAACGGCTTTAACGATTCTCACGAAATTCAGAACATAGTAGGTTTATAATATAAAAATTCGATTACACTAGGTCTCATCCCTGGGAAAACTCTGAAGGATTTATTCATCCTTGGAAAAAGAGATGATAATTTCGTCGTCTGTTGATGATGGAAGTGAAAGAGCGAGTGCATGTGTGTGGGACAGAAACAAAACTATGACTCAGCTGTTGAACTTTTGTAATCATTCAATCAGGTACTTAGTGCCGGTTGTACAAAAGCCGGTTGAATTTCAATCCTGATTTATTCCAGTAGAACCAATCAGATTCAGAATCAGTAGATAGACAACTATCTTTTTGAAATGGTCTTCTCTGATTTGGTTCACGTGAAATTAATCAGGATTAAAATTTAACATGCTTTTGTGAGATAAATTTTTGCATTCCTCTGGGAATTAATCTCAATTCACTGTGATTAGATAGAACCTTTCTGTATGAACTATAAATATATTGTAATTTCTTCTTTCGTAATAAATTTTATATGCTTTTGTGCCTTTTGTACTCCAGAGCGTAGCTCGGTGCCCCGATATTGTTAATAAATAATATAATACAAATTAATTCATTCAATCATTGATACAATACTATAGGACAGGAGAGAAACATTTCCCAGTTACAGATGGAAATTACTGAGATATTGCAAATTACAACATTTAATTTGGATTTTTGTTTAATAATTATTATTGATTCATTTCCTAATTCGTGTAAATTGTTATTCCTGTCCCCTTCTATTGTTCTTGCAGAACTTGCCTGATGTTGAAAGACATCATATCAGATATCGAAGCATTTCAGAGTGTATCACTACTCGCTACAGCACAAAGCATCAAGAGTGTTTCAAAAGATCTTATACGATCAAAAAGTCATGGATTTTTCTCAACAGTTTTGGAAATTCCTCCCCTCTCACAGGTACATAATTGCTTTAAGACTTTCTTGCATTCATTTAATGCACATCATACCATAATTTAATACTTGAAATAATGAGTATTATTGATATTTTCAACAGTCTCTTTCCTATTTCCTAAACAGAATGGAATTGAACTTTAATTTCATAATGATCAATTAGTTTGAACAATTCATCTTGAGATAAGGGCTTCTACAATCCTAATAATCGAAATCAATAAGGAAAATCAAGTTGATGTAAGGAGAAAAATAAGTTTTTTGAGATAACTGACATAACTGGAATATTTTTATCAACTACAATCACAGAATACGTTAGTTATTAGTACTAGTATATTTATTTTTTGAAAATATACATATTTGAGGGCACCGGGAACTAAATCCCATTATTGCCCTCATAACGCACATTGAGTATACAATTTGAGAAACAATACATTTTAATGAAAATAAAATAGCTAATATACTATTCAGTTTTAGGAAAAAAACTGAAACAAGATACAAACAAAATAGTATAAAACCTTGCAAATATGAAACTTATAGTAGCAGATAAAAAAAAAGAAAGACGACTAATACTGAAGAATTTAAGAAGAGAAGAAAAAATAAACAAAGAAAAGAGAATAATGGGAAACTCTGCATACATGAAACTTATAGTTAAAAACACTAATATAGTATGTAAAGATAATTAAGATAATTATGTTAGTAGGAAAACTGTTGGCATAAACCTATTGTAGGAATAAGAGCGATTAAACTGGAAATAACAATAGTATAAACTAAAATTATATGGACTATGAAGCAACAATATTACCAAAAGAGTTACAAAAATTATTCCACTGTGGCCATCCAAATCAAAGACAGTTTAAACAGAAAAACAAATCAATCGCCTAACAATGACAGCAGGCCATTAATGGCAGGCTATAGATGTATAATGGGTATATATATTATCAGTCTATGCTACTATGTTTTCCAGTAAATAACTACTCAGTTTTTTTTATCGATCAAGTCTTAGCAACACCAGGATCATCATTAGTAATACCGGTACTAATTAATATTGAAGTGCTATTCTCATTATCAAATAATTATACTTTATTAATTCTTGTGAATTTTCATTCACAAGAAATTTTCATTCCCCGTGAATGATATGCTTCCAAACAAAGCGTAAGTTTGCACCAAAGATAATATTTATCAAAATCAATGTTTTTTTTTCAGGAAGACCGAATTGATATTTTGAAAGAAATGTTGAGACAAAAATTGAAAATAGGTGTGAACGCGTTCGAGAATATCAATTTAGACGCCTTTGCTGAGAAGACTGATAATTATGTATTCGAAGATTTACAGCAGATTGTCAATAAAATTTGCTTCAAAGCTTGGATACGGAAATGTAAGTAAGTCTTGCATTACAAGAAATATTAACCCTCTTATTATATTGTCTTCTCCTTTTTTTGTAACCTGAATTGTTGTAAGAAGTGAGAAGCGAAGATCCTTTTCCCAAGGATCCTTTTTCCTTGAATCCAAGATTCAAATATTTCTAATTAGCAGACGTTCTATCCTGCAATTTTTATTTCATTTTCCATAAATATTTCTGCTAGGACACTGAGGATAGCGTAGTTCATGTATGCAGGCTTAAAAATATGTCTAAAAATCTCATTATCAGTGCCTTTCGTTTATAGATTCCATACTCTTGCAATGCAAAATTGAAACATCAAGTTTTCTTTTGCAGCTGAAGGAAGTGGAGAGTCTGAATTGACTGTAACCAGTGATGACATTATTTTTGCCATTGATTCTGTATCACCCAGTCATCTGAAAACGATCAAACTCTTCAAGAACTCCAAACATAATTGGAACAGTATCGGTGGCATGAAAAAGCTCAAAGATACGCTTACTGAGCTCATAATTTGGCCAGCTAAGGTATTAATATAATTTAATATTATTATATACCGGGTGTCCCGAGAAGAGGTTTACACGTTTGATTTTATATTACGTGCCCATTCATGCACCGACATTTTTAAAATTTTACACAGTTTACAAAGTAGGTTCTAAAAATATTCTGGGAAATTTTAACTCCCTAAGCCTTGTAGAAACAAAATGGCGGCATATTGAAAAACGATACTTTAAAAACATTAGGTGTTTTTGGTTTTATAAAATATTTCTATTGTTGCACTTTAGGGCAATATAACTTTTGAATAAATTAACTAGAACAAGAGCTAATAAAAAACATTAAAAGTCCAAAATTATTGAAATTGAAACCCATCCACAGCAACAAACTGATAACGAAATGATTAAGAAATGATTCGTAAGCTCTTACAAAGAAACTCCACGGTATCCGGAGAAGTTCCTCTTCTATTGATCGTTTTAGTTCCACATTATTGAATTTATGGGTTTTTAATTCAATTAATTTTTACTTTTTATTTCAAGTAACCCCATAAAAATAAGTCACAAACAGTTAAATCTGGTGATCGGGGTAGCCAATATAAAAAATCACTTCCACGACCAACCCAACGGCCATGAAGTTTGTCATTTAGTAATTGCTTAACATGATTTGCGAAATGAGGTGGAGCGCCATCTTGTTGGAAGATTGCTTGATCAATTTCTGGTACCATAAAATGAGGCAATACTACTGCAACGTAGTAAACAAATAAGATAATAACTTATGAAAGTAGTAAGCGAATTGGTAAAATTTTCAATATGCCGCCATTTTGTTTCTACGAAGGTTAGGGAGCTGAAATTTTCCCAGAATATTTTCAGAACCTACTTTTTAACTGTGTAAAATTAAAAAAAAAATCGGTACAAGAATGGGCACGTAATATAAAATTAAACGTGTACACCACTTCGTGGGACACCCGGTATATTATGCATATGCTTTCATAGGCCAAGTTCATAATAATTTTGCAATTAATATATTAAATACTAATAGACTCGAGTAAGTTCTGGAGACACTGACAAGCCTCTTCTCCAGCAGCATGAACTTCAGTCACAGAATACGTTAGTTTTAGTATTAGCATATTTATTTATTTGAAAATATACATATTTGAGGGCACCAAGAACTAAATCCCATTATTGCCCTCATAACGCACATTGAGTATACAATTTGAGAAACAATACATTTTAATGAAAATAAAATAAATCAAAATCAAATCAAATTCTTTATTGCATGATCAAGAAACATTACAATAATACAAAATCATTCACATGAGGAGAGAGTAGAAATTTCTTATTATCTAGACGACAATAAAGGTATTAAATTAATAAGTCATTACAAAGGAATATTTGCCATTCTACAAGATACAACAATGCAAATGAAAAAAATTAATATTTCATGCGACTCATCCAAGAAGGCCAAAGCCTGTGTTTGGATGGGAGTCTGTACTATATAAATAAATGAAATTAATGAAATATGAAAAGAAAGAGTTTGATCAAGAGATAATAGATTTTTGTAGACAGTATGTACTGTAAATCCAGGACATTGACGTCTGTTACAAATAAATATATAATAATCAAGAAGTATCGAAATTCTTGGAGTAATAATGGATAGAGCTGTATTAGATGATACCAGAATATAGAGCTTTACTAGAATAGGATTGGAAAATATGAATCTCTGCTGAGCTAGGGATTGATTTTAACTTTCAAAATTCCGTTAAGAATATGAGACTAATTATTAAGTTTAAGTGTTACATTTTAAACTCAGATAAATGAGCTACATCAAGAAAATTATACTAATCATCAGCAGGTAAACAATATACATTTAGTACTACAAATTGTTGGTGCAATACTTCTAACTTAATCTATATGTACTAATAATAATTAGGTGCATGTTTGTAATGATATGATAGATGTGACCTATATCAAAATAATAGAGAAGATGCTGGCTTTTTAATTTATGCAGGCTTAAAAGAAAAATTTTTCAAGTAATGCTTATAAATATTATTACTAAAATACTATACATTAAAAATATGTAAAGACAACAGGATCGAGATTAAATCATTAATCACTGATAAATAGAGGTGATTATGGAATCAATATGTTCCCTACCGATCTCTCTTAACCACCTTTTAACGTTCCTCTTGTAAATAAGAAGAGTGCAGTCGTCATAATTACGGAGTATAGGAGGAATATTCCTGTACAAGATGTGAGCTATATAGTGCGTGTTGGTTGTTGAATGAGTTCTTATTAATCTTGGGATTTCTATGCCTAAAGAATTAGCTGAGCGTGTAGAACGGTCATGCGTTATTCTTTTGAATATATTATTACTGTGCCCATGCATGTAAAGGAGTAAATTCTTGACGAAAAGTTGTCTTATGTCTAGGACATTAAAATCGTCATATATTTCATTAGTAGGAGTACGAATAGGTTTACTCAAGGCAGTTTTTATTATTTGTTTCTGAGTAATGATTAAAGGGTTGAGAATTGATTTAAAAGCACCTCCATAAGCCAAAATACCCGACGATATTATAGATTGGACGTATGAAAAATAGATATTTCTCAGTTCATCTTTAGATAAAATTTGACGTAGATTGAGGAAAATGTAGATAGATCTTCGTATTTTATTTTTTAATTGTATTATATGTTCCGACCATTTTAATTTGTCATCAACTATTACACCTAAATACTTGTATGAGCTAACTCTCTCAATGGACTCACATTGACATTGCATATTATTTGGGTTTGTACAAGAATGTAATACTATTGAATCTACTGATGGCTCCTGAATTTTTCTTAATGATATCTCTATAAATTTAGATTTTCCTATATTAAGAGTTAAGATATTTTGGTCGAACCATGCCTTGAGTAAGTGGAGATCGCGGGATGCTTTCTGGTACATTTCCTCTTTATTTCTACCATAAACATGCAGAGCCGTGTCATCAGCAAACAGAAATAGATTTCCAGTGAGAGGAAGTTTTGCCAGGTTATTTATATAAATGAGAAACAATAAAGGTCCCAATGTGCTGCCTTGCACCACCCCATAATCTATCGAATTCAATTCACTCTCAACGCCCATTATTTGCACAGCCTGTTTCCTGTCCGTTAAATAGCTTTCAAACCAGCTGTAAGATTTATTTCTAATGCCAATGATCTCCAATTTTCTCATCAGCTTTAATCTATCAACTGTATCGAAGGCTTTAGCTAAGTCGAGGAAAATTATACAGTTATTTAGATTATCATTCAGTGAGCAGTTAACTTCCCTTGTTAAATTAAAGAGAGCATCTGATATATTTTTGTTATTTCTGAATCCAAATTGTCTTTCCGTTAAAATGTTATTATTTTCAATATAGGAACTCAACTGTGACTTTACTATTTTCTCCAAGATTTTTGAAAAAATACTTAAAAGAGATATTGGTCTGTAGTTATTTTTTTGAGATTTGTCACCATTTTTGTGCAAAGGAAAAACTCTAGCTATTTTGAAACTATCAGGAAATATACCTTGTTCAATACTTAAATTATAAATGTGTTTCAGAGGAGTTAAAAAAATTTGTATGTTTTGTTTGAAGAATCTAGTAGGAATATTGTCGTATCCTGGCGCAGACATGCCTCTCAGTTTTGAGGTAAATTGAATAATCTCGATTTCACTAACGGGTTTCATTGTAAAATTCGAATCAAGACGGTAGTTTTCATCATTCAAAACTGGTGGTTTTGTAGAATCTACAGCGCGGGCTAAATTCTCCCCAACACGTGAAAAGTAATCATTAAAATCCTGAGCTACAGCCTTGATTTTCTCTAGTGGAGAAATGGAGCTATCATGAGCTGGCTCGAACTGTTCAAGAGGAAAACCATCTTTCTTATTGCTTCTGCCTGAAATTTCATTTATAATGCACCAGAACTTTTTAGGATCTCCACCACTCTCATTTATTCTATCTTTATAGTATTGATTTTTGCTTATTCTTAATAAATTATTTAGTCTATTCCTATAGTTTTTATAATGAGTTAATAATTCTCTATTGAAAGGTTGTTTTCTGGTTTGTTTATACAATTTATCTCTTTCCCTAATAGATCGAACTAAGCCTTCGGTTATCCAGGGTTTAATTTTTTTGAAACGAGAATTCTTTGAAGAACTGGTTTTTTTGATTCATCTATGTTACGTTTAATGATAGAATAGAATTTGTCTGTAGCAATGTTGACTTCCTGCTCTATGAGAACGGAATTCCACGTTTCCTCTCTGAATGTAGATAATAAGGTTTCATTATGAATAAAATATTTGGGAGGATCAGATTTACTTTTATTTGTGAAACTGGAAGTAATTTTTATTGCTTCAATGTAATGATCTGTAACTGCTACTTTAAGAATAGCTGATTGTATTATATTAAGGTTTGCATTGTTAATAAATATATGATCTATTAAAGTGCTACTAGTTCTCTGTTCTCTAGTAGGTTTGTCAATGCAATTGACAAATCCATGCTCATAGAGAACATTTAAATATGAGTCAGTTTGTAAATCGTTGTTCAAAATGTTAATGTTAATGTCTCCTACTAATAAATTTGTTCTACCTCTACTCGAATTATCATAATAGTTATTAAGTTCGTCAATGAAATGAGGAATATGAGACTCGTGGTTCCGATAGACAGCCAAGAGACAATAATCTTTTCTATCGTAGTGGAAAGTAATTTCTAAAGCATTAGCTCCTCCTATACTGATGCTTCTACCAACTGCTGATAAGGAATTTTTAATAAAAACAAGCACTCCATCATTTCTATTGGATTTATCTTCAGTCTGAAACGAAGTGTAGCCGTCCAACTGTTTGTTATCGTCCACCTCAAGCCATGTCTCAGATAAAACGATAACATCAATTTCACAGCTTAATGAATTCAGCCCTACTAGCAAATTATCGAAATTCTCATTATAGCTCCTTATATTCTGATGTATTAATCTCAAGCAACTCTCGTCTGAATCACAAAAATTATTAAAAGAATCAAATGTATCAAACTCTTTGCATGTTATTAAATTAAAATTTTCTAATTCTTCTTCATGCCTATTCATTGTCATGAAAAGAATGCTCCGCCCGCTCAACTGTCTCACCTTATCAATAACCTATATGGTTTATATATAAAAGAAGAAACCTACTCTATTTTATTATAAGATGAAATGTATGGTATGTAAATTTAAGAACTAATAATCCTCGCTAGAACAATTCAAATCTCAGGTAAAAGCGTGGGTAAGTTCAAGACTTTTTAAACAAGATTATACGATAGAATAGAGATAGAAGTAATCATGCTAATTAACGTGAAAAATAAAACGTTCTCACAGTATTAAATGAGTGGATGTTGTAATGTGGATCACTCAGTCAGGCGTTATCCAACTTATTAGAAACAATAACAATCATAATTACAAAAATAAAGCTAATGAAAAATTAATAAATTGTCATTTCAAATTGACATTAAAATAAATCTAAATCAAGATACAAATACTGCAAATTGAAATTATATTTGAATTTACTTCTAGTACGCGCAATATTAATTAACATGGAAAATAAAACGTTCTCCTTGTAAATAAAATTCGTGAATTAGTAATGTATCGCTCGATCAAGCGTCGCATAATTAAGCTATGAAACATTTCAAAAAATAAATAAATACATGATTCAATAAAAACATGAAAAATAAACTACATGATTTCAAATCAGAAGTTTTCATAGTAAATTTAGGTTTAAATATAAGACTGGAAATTTACATTTACGTAATTGAATTCATTTCAATTACGTGAAATACGTAATAAATTTTTCAGAACTGTGATGTTAGGTTTAGAAATATCTCTCAACCGAACTGCGCATCCCGATCGAGCGACAAAAAACAGCATCCACACCCCACTCACGATCACGTGAGACAAAAAAAACGTTATAACACTGTCTTAACAAAAAAATTGCTGACATTCGTACGCAAGCAAAAAATAAAAAGTTTTTTCATACAGTGTCAAGCGATCGATACAGTTGAATAATAATTCTACATACTGTAAATATTCATGCATACGAATAATGAATATTACGGGATGTTATTTATAAAAAAGTTGACAATAACTGTAAAAATTAATACATTCATTAGTTCATTTTGAAAGACCGTTTATCCAGTAGAGAAAAGAGAGTTTATCTCATGAATTAATTGATAAATCTCAATGGCATGACAGTTTGATTGTAAGTGTTGCAGTAATAATAGCCTACTGTATTATTCTTATATATATTTTTACTATAAATCACTATAAATTGACAGTAATTCATTGCCATAAATTCACTATGAATGCTCTATTATTTATCAATCATGTTTAGTATTTTTTATATTGAAAAGGAGACTATTAAAATAATTTACTAAACTTGGAAAAAAATTATTAATATTGTATTGAGTTAGTTTCAATTGTTTTAGACTACTTAGTGTAATATTCTATTTATCAAATAAATAAGTTGATACATAAGTAAAATTATCAACAATTGTATTCAAACATAATACATGACACTTGAATTATAAATAAAAAAGGATAATATAATTGAATAAAATTAAACAATCTTGTTTTAGCTTCAATCGTTCCAGCATTCCACTTGAATTAGAATATAACTAGCTCGTATTCAGACCATACCTGAATGTTGATAATAGTAGAGTTCTCACCCGAGTTCAACCACTTGTTTTCATTCGTTGGTTGTGGCAGCGTGATCGATGTCATGTGGGGACCACACTCTGATTTGCTGATCGTTTGTGTTCTTCTTCACCCACATCTTGCCGTTGCTGAACCAGGCTCTATGGAGTTTTTTCGCTTTCACCAGGTTTTTGCCATAGGAAAGAAGAAATTTGTTCTGCGGTGTCAAGTGTTCGTTAACATACACGTCTCCAGATGGAAATGAAGCGTTGACCTCGGTTGCGTTGAGGCGCTGAATTTTATTCTTCTCAATAGCTGCAGCCATCCACGCATTACGAGTACTTCTCGAAATGTAAGACACGATGATGGAGGGGATTTTGGAATTCTTTGTTGCAGGAATACGATGTGCTATGGATATTTCAGACCTACAGTAAGACAAGTTCAGTCCTTTTGCAACACTTTCAATGATTGAATAAATATCTTCATTCTCAGTAACCGGAAAACCCACTATTTCTAAATTGTTTTTGCGCGAGTATTGCTGCAAATCATTGAGATCTTGTCTTGTTCTCCATAGTTCCTCCGAGAACTTCTGATTCTTCATCTTTAGACCCTCACATTCACCTTTTAGATTTTCAGTATCAGTTTTTAAAAGATTAAATTCACTTCGGATATCGTTCAAAGCAGAAGTATTGAGATTAACCGCACTTTCTAACTCCGACAATTTTTTCGTGTTGACATCAAGTTTAGAGTCCATAGAGTTCACTGTTAGATGGAGGTTTTTTATAGCTTCGAGAATAGGATCTTGCTCTACAGATGTTGCAGTTGCAGCAGGTTTAAAACATTCTTCGCACTGCCATGTATCTTTCTTGTCTTTGAGAGCAAGTAACTTAGCCGGCGTACGAATGCGTGTACATGCTGCATGATAAGTTTTAACGCATTTGGAACACTTTATAATATCAGCAGCGGTAGGCTGAACAGCTAATTACACTTGAAACACGACATAATTGCTATTTCACCGAAGCACAACTTGTAAAATAATTGAATTTGAGGTTATAGTAATAACAGAAAATCAACTTAAAACAAGCTAGTAAGATAGTCGAGCGGGCTTGTTTTTCACTATCGGAGCGTACTGATAAAGACTACCTTTCCGAACGGCATCCAATAGCTAATATACTATTCAGTTTCAGGAAAAAAACTGAAACAAGATACAAACAAAATAGTAGAAAACCTTGCAAATATGAAACTTATAGTAGCAGATAAAAGAAAAAGAAAGACGTATGACGAAAAGACGGACTAATACTGAAGAATTTAAGAAGAAAATAAACAATGAAAATAGAATAATGGGAAACTTTGCATACATGAAACTTATAGTTAAAAACACGAATATATTATGTAAAGATAATGAAGATAATTATGTTAGTAGGACAACTGTTGGCATGAACCTATTGTAGGAATAAGAGCGATTAAACTGGAAATAACAATAGTATAAACTAAAATGATATGGACTAGAAAGCAACAATATTACCAAAAGAGTTCCAAAAATTATTCCACTGTGGCCATCCAAATCAAAGACAGTTTAAACAGAAAAACAAATCAATCGCCTACCAATGACAGCAGGCCATAAATGGCAGGCTATAGATTTATGATGGTATATTATCTATGCTACTATGTTTTTTATTAAAAAACTGATCAGTTTTTTTTTCATCGAACAAGTCTGAGCAAGATTAGGATCATCATTAGTAATACCGGGTACTAATAAATATTGAAGTGCTATTTTCACAATCAAAATAAATATTTGTCTTTTTTGAAAATTTTTGTTACAACGTTTCCCGTGAATGATATACCACCAAACAAAGCGTAAGTTTGCACTAAAGATAATATTTATCAAAATCAATGGTTTTTTTTCAGGAAGACCGAATTGATATTTTGAAAGAAATGTTAAGACAAAAATTGAAAATAGGTGTGAACGCGTTCGAGAATATCAATTTAGACGCCTTTGCAGAGAAGACTGATAATTATGTATTCGAAGATCTACAGCAGATTGTCAATAAAGTTTGCTTCAAAGCTTGGATACGGAAATGTAAGTAAGTCTTGCATTACAAGAAATATTAACCCGCTTATTATATTGTCTTCTTTTTTTTGTAACCTGAATTGTTGTAAGAAGTGAGAAGCCAAGATCCTTTTCCCGAGGATCCTTTTTCCTTGAATCCAAGATTCAAATATTTCTAATCAGCAGATGTTCCATCCTGCAATTTTTATTTCATTCTTCATAACTATTTCTGCTAGGACACTGAGAATAGCGTAGTTCATGTATGCATGCTTAAAAATATGTCCAAAGATCTCATTATCAGTGTCTTTCGTTTATAGATTTCATACTCTTGCAATGCAAAATTGAAACATCAAGTTTTCTTTTGCAGCTGAAGGAAGTGGAGAGTCTGAATTGACTGTAACCAGTGATGACATTAGTTTTGCCATTGATTCTGTATCGCCCAGTCATCTGAAAACGATCAAACTCTTCAAGAACTCCAAACATAATTGGAACAGTATTGGTGGCATGAAAAAGCTCAAAGATACGCTTACTGAGCTCATAATTTGGCCAGCTAAGGTATTAATATAATTTAATATTATTATATACCGGGTGTCCCACGAAGAGGTTTACACGTTTGATTTTATATTACTTGACCATTCATGCACCGAACTTTTTTAAATTTTACACAGTTTACAAAGTAGGTTCTAAAAATATTCTGGGAAATTTTAACTCCCTAAGCCTTGTAGAAACAAAATGGCGGCATATTGAAAAACGATACTTTAAAAACATTAGGTGTTTTTGGTTTTATAAAATATTTCTATTGTTGCACTTTAGGGCAATATAACTTTTGAATAAATTAACTAGAACAAGAGCTAATAAAAAACATTAAAAGTCCAAAATTATTGAAATTGAAACCCATCCACAGCAACAAACTGATAACGAAATGATTAAGAAATGATTCGTAAGCTCTTACAAAGAAACTCCGCGGTATCCGGAGAAGTTCCTCTTCTATTGATCGTTTTAGTTCCACATTATTGAATTTATGGATTTTAATTCAATTAATTTTTACTTTTTATTTCAAGTAACCCCATAAAAATAAGTCACAAACAGTTAAATCTGGTGATCGGGGTAGCCAATATAAAAAATCACTTCCACGACCAACCCAACGGCCATGAAGTTTGTCATTTAGTAATTGCTTAACATGATTTGCGAAATTAGGTGGAGCACCATCTTGTTGGAAGATTCCTTGGTCAATTTCTGGTACCATAAAATGAGGCAGTACTACTGCAACGTAGTAAACAAATAAGATAATAACTCATGAAAATAGTAAGCGAATTGGTAAAATTTTCAATATGCCGCCATTTTGTTTCTACGAAGGTTAGGGAGCTGAAATTTTCCCAGAATATTTTCAGAACCTACTTTGTAAACTGTGTAAAATTTAAAAAAATCGGTGCAAGAATGGGCACGTAATATAAAATTAAACGTGTAAACCACTTCGTGGGACACCCGGTATATTATGCATATGCTTTCATAGGCCAAGGTCATAATAATTTTACACTTAATATGTTGAATACTTATAGACTCAAGTATGTTCTGGAGCCACTGACCAGCCTCTTCTCCAGCAGCATGAACTTCAGTCAGCCCTCCATGATATGAGTATTGTGGACTCTCAGGTGTTGTGGATATCAGGTGTTGCAATGATTGAATTTGGCCACATTGGCACAGAGAGTCAGAGGTGTATCCCTATGCTGTAATTTAATACTCAATATAATAAAGATTTACTGTTTTGAATGTAGCTGTTTCCGCATGAATGTAATAAATATTTCGTATTTGTCATTACACTTCTCTGTTTATGGGTTTTACAGAGTGAATAGTTTTATTTATAAACGGTGAAAATAATGGAATCATTATGAATTTTGGTTCACAGACGATTAATCAACATTCAGTTTATTCCGTTTATTATATTCCTATCAACCTGGATCTTTTAAAAATCCCATCTTTCCAATTGTTATCTCAAGATACCTTATCCACTCATTTATAAATGGTGAAGATAAAGGCATCATTATGAAATTTGGTTCAAAGCTGATTAATAAAAATAGCTTTATTATATTCGTATCAATCTGAATCTTTTCAAAATCTCATCTCTCAATTGATATCATTTTAAAAGCTGATTATCTCCAATTCACGAGTCAATAATATTATTGAATGCGATTGTCCAAACTTTTTAAATTCAATCCACCATTGGAAATGAATTATTATAGAGAGTGCTCTGAAAAAAGCTGCCCATAAGTCAGGGAGTGATACCTCTCATTAAAAGAATAAAAAAGTACTAATTAACGTAGGTCAGAAAATGCTTGGTTACCAAGCTATACAGGGTGAAAAATTTTGTCTGAATTTCAGTTCCCCTGCCGAAACGAAGCCCTACGGATATTTGTTTGCTTTTAATTAAGATGTGAAATTTAGCGTACTTTATGTAAAATGACCTGAAAAATTGAATAAAACCGTTTCCAGACCTTTAGCTTCAGTAATTTTTAAATATGTGATGAAACACGCGAAACTTGGTCCGAAAAACAAGTTCCTTCAAGGTTTAAAGCAGATTTACTATGTTAAATGTACAATAAACACATACATTTTTTTCTACAGAACTTGTAGAAAATATAATTTCAAAGAGAAAGATGTAGAATAAGTCTATAATAGACAAACGCAACCTTAGAAAAATAATCCTTAACTATATAAAAAAACGCATGAAAATAGACAAAATCTGCTAAGCTATCTATTTTTCATGCGTTTTGTATGTAATTAAGGATTATTTTTCAAGGTTGCGTTTGTCTATTATTGACTTATTCTACATCTTTCTCTTCATAATTAAATTTTTTACAAGTTCTGTAGAAAAATTTCTGTTCTTATTGTACATTTAACATAGTAAATATGCATTTTCAGACCTATGTTAATTAGAACTTTTTTCTTCTTTTGATGAGAGGTATCACGCCCTGACTTATGGGCACTTTTTTCAGAACACTCTCTATACTGTATGACGTGTATTGGTTAGGAAACCCTTAGACAGCCCCACCTTCCGTTTCAATTATGTAAATGCGAGCATATTAACAACAACTGATGTCCTACTCTTTTAGGTTGGTAATTAATATTTTGTTACCTCTTTGCAGTACCGCAAAATATACGAGCAGTGCCCATTGAAAAGTGAGAATGGTGTGTTGCTGTATGGTCTGCCTGGATCTGGTAAAACACTCATCGCAAGTGCACTTGCGGGAGAATGTAATCTGAATTTCATTAGTGTGAAGGTGAGTCAAGACATTTTCATTACCATATTATAAGTGTGATAACTATCAGTTGGTTCAATTCTAACTGACTATTCTAGCAATTCTAACAATAAGTGATGAACAAGATCTTAATAAAGTTTGCAGATCTCTTGTAATATTGTCGAGTTCATCCACACATTTATTTTATAAGCTTGTACAATACTCTACTTACATACTTACTCCTTGTCGCTACAGTTCATTCAGAGCCTTGACCTCATTCAAAAAATCTCTCCATTCGTCTCTATCGGCGTCTCTATTTTTGGTAGAGAGTTAGTGGGGAGGATATTTTTAATATTCTTTCCGAAGAATGGACATTGATATGTCCAAAGCTCCGCCAATTTATGTAGATGCATAACAATATGATTATTATCTATAGTTATTATATCACAAATTGCTTTTTCATATCATATACAGTTCAATAATTATTTTCTTAGTCTATATTATGTAAATTCATCTATAATTTTGTTGTATTGTAAGCTATTGTATATAAGTGTATAAGCCAGTATATATTGTAATCTACATAAATAAAGTACTCAATCAATCAATCAATCAATCGGCAGCCTTACGTCTCCATCCCCTGACACCCAGCTTCCTAATGTCGTCCCCCACATCCTCCAGCCAACGCTTTCTCGGACGTCCTCTCAGCCTTCTCCCTCCTGGATTTTTCCTGAAGACCTTTTTTACAACTCTTGAGTCACACATTCTCTCAACGTGCCCCAACCAACTCAAACGCCTCAGTTTTATCTCGTCAACAATTCGACATTTCTGGTACAGATCACGCAGCTCTTGGTACAGCTCTGGTACAGATCGTATACGCCATTCACAATTAACATATACAGGGCCAAATATATTTCTCAAAACCTTTCGCTCCCAAATATTCAATAGATCCTCATCCTTCTTTTTCAAAACTCATGTCTCTCTGCTCCATGCAAAACAATTGACTTTATGACTATATTTGTATTTTCACTTTCCTGGACAGGGTTTTGGATCTCAAATATTGGGTCAGAGCATCATAATAGCATCTGTTTGCGGCAGCTAGTTTTGCTTTTATGTCAGTCTCAACATTATTGTCGTCTGTTATGATAGATAGAACCAAGATATTTGAAATTGCTCAATCTTTCAAAACGATAAATTAATGTCAACCTCAAATCTATACCAGACCCTCAAATCTATAATGTCAACCCTAAATCTTATACCAGTGTCCTGGACCCTGCTGCTTTTCAAATATTTGGTTTTGCCTTCATTTATTGATAGTCCGAGATGTGCCGATCCTCCGTTGAGTTGCCTGAATGCTTCCTCTAATGTGTGTCTATTCCTTGCAATCAGGACCACGTCATCTGCGTATGCCATATATTGAAGCATTCTGTTCATTATTTAACCTCCTGGGTTTACATTTGTACAATACTCCCTTCTATCTATTTGAAAGTATTATCTTACATAAGTAAGTGATTGAGGAGTGATGAGTGATTCTTACAAAAGATATATATTTCTAATAAATTCTAGCTTATGATTAACAATGGTACGTATTTTGTCACTAGATGTACTGTACTCAATTGCATGCTATGAAATATGCAGAAGGTCATCAAATTCCTTGTCATCTTATCCTATGAATTTAGGGGATAAGTAAGTCTATCTATTCAAGGCCCATTGATGGTTTACATTGATAAATAGTTTTATTCATTGTTTCCAATAGAAACATTTATGGTAATGTAAATAATAATAAGACTCTACTTTTTCCATCACTGTGAGTAGAATTACCTGGATGATATCTGGCATTACTTATAATTTATATTTTCATTCCTATTCAGGGTCCTGAACTGTTATCAAAATACATTGGAGCTAGTGAAGAGAATGTGCGAAACATTTTTGAAAGGTAAGCTCGAAGTATTATTGTTTTTAAAAGCATTAGAATGCACTTCATTGGTTCTTAGATTTCTCAAGGAAGTACAATGAATGATAAAGTTAAAGTCTCCCACCGACCTTTAACCCTTTTACTATTCTACTTTCAAATTCAGGATGAACAAAAAGTTTGTATAGTCGAGTGAAATTTATGGAATAGCATTTTTTTAATCACATGTCCTCAATCTTTTTATTCTCAATATCTTCATGTGTTTTAATGGAGTGACCCGTGGGTTGGTGAATTAAGTGCTTGCTTAGGAGCCCAGAGGAGCCTGGGTCTAGATTCCCCAGATATGATCAAAAGTATAGGAAGCTCACTCTCAAGTTATCGGATGAGCACGTTGAAATGTCGATCCCGGCTGAAGGTCCAATAAAGGCTTGAATGTTATATTGGCCTTAATGATGACCATAATGCTAAAATCATTGATTAATGTTTATCAAGAGTTGCATCTACTCTGTATTTTTCTGGAAAGAGTGAAAGAGTTTTATGTACGGTATTCTAATTTATGTTCCAGAGCTCAAAAAGCGAAGCCCTGCATCCTATTCTTCGATGAATTTGACAGTCTTGTTCCAAGGTAAAATATGTTTTTCATTTTTGATAATCTATAATATTATGCATTAATAACTTTCATTAGTATTGAATTTTAATTTTTTAAATAACAGGAAAATTAGAGTTTTCAAAAGTTATTTTTTCATTCACAATAAACTATTTACAACGCCTAAATCATCAATTCTCACTATTATAACGGTTAGCAATTGTTTAATTAAACCGTAAATTTTTCTTTTTGAACATATTGTACTGTGTAAATATAAAGAAAATAAATAAAAATCTCAGTACCCTTTTTTTTTAAATATTTTATCACGACATGTTTCGGTCATTTATGCCATTATCAAGTGATATGAATTAAATAAATAAATACTAATGGAAGATTCTTATTTTGATCATATGTTTTTATGAACTAGGACTGTAAATTTTGGGTTTAAATTCGCATGATTCTATCAAAAATGGGGTTATTGGTGTCTAATTGGATTAAGTTTATTATTTTATCTCTGTTTAATTTTGCTGCTTTATAAATATGAAATTCTTCTTTGACATTCAGTTTTTGACTTTTATTACCATAATTAAGTATTTTCATATTGGAATTTAAATCTGTAAAATTATGGCCTGAATCTATCAAGTATTTCCATTAGTATTTATTTATTTAATTCATATCACTTGATAATGGCATAAATGACCGAAACATGTCGTGATAAAATATTAAAAAAAAGGGTACTGAGATTTTTATTTATTTTCTTTATATTTTATTACAAGTAGCCCTATACAGGAAAGAGATATGCACTGTGTAAATTTAATTGAAAGAATAAGACGTTGATGTTGTCAATACTACTATATTTGTTCAAAAATTAATACACATTACAGAAACAGGTTTTATGTTAACACCTATCATATCTTCAGCTGAAATTGCTGTGTAAATTTGGATATTATACAATATGATAGAATTTTTTTGATAATGATAATGAGATTTACTCACAAACAGGTCCATGTGAGTTCCAACCATTTTTTTTTAATAGCTGCAACATAGAAATAATTGAAGTGCATTTTTCTCCATCGTGAAATCCAAATTTCCTTTTTGTAAAATCGTGCA
This sequence comes from Nilaparvata lugens, assembly GCF_014356525.2. Classification (NCBI taxonomy): domain Eukaryota; kingdom Metazoa; phylum Arthropoda; class Insecta; order Hemiptera; family Delphacidae; genus Nilaparvata; species Nilaparvata lugens. Next base: position 13,890,331 of record NC_052506.1, read on the forward strand.
TTTATTGATTTTTGTAAATCTCTGAATTTTCTAAAATAATAAATTAAATTCAATCTACTTAAAACTGTCAGCCTATTGATAAAATTACTGCATCTCATTTGACGAATACAGCCAGTTGGAAGTGAATGCCACTGGTGAAGGACAGAAATGAGAAATTAAAAAAATTTTGGTTTGGAGAGAAAAAAAGCGCTTGGGTTCTGTTAATTCCTGCCCGATTTTGAAAAAGGAAATTTAATCACAATATAAAAATATATTTATCTGTCTGAAGTGAATCTAACTATAGTAATAGCTTAAAGTTTACACATCGTCGAAAATTTCATGTTTTCTGTTTGAGTTGACTCAATATTGACAAACATATTCATGAATTGAAACAAAATAATTAGTTGGATACAGAAAATGTTGAAACCAGTGGAAAGCACTGAATTATAACTTTTCAACCTCTTTTTTTGGCGTATTAATTCATTTTATCTTATTCATCAACATTCCTAATTCAAAATATTCAAATTACTTTTCCTGGATCGAAAATTTGTGACTGTGTTCGAACAATGATGTGATTCATAACCTAATTTGGACAATATGAAATTTTGATCAAAATTTGGGAGAGAAATAGTACAGGCTCAGCCTAGCTTTTTCTCCCTATCATATTATTATGATGACAGTATAGTGTACAATAGATGAATAAATAATAGAAGTAAGAAGATATTTTGGCATAGGGCGTTTTGTTCCAAATTGTCAAGCCGCCGACGTATTTAGCCAAGTATTATTAACTAAATATATATCGACTGTATTATATGTGAGGTGGAACTACCCTTGGGTCTCCACACCATTAAAAGCCATACACTAATAATAATATTATCGACTATTGTTGATTGTAGGCCACGGACACACATGAGACGTTTCTCAGACGTGTCGACACAGCACGACAGGGCAGGAAGCTCTCCAACTGGCTGATTCTCGATACGCAAACCCAATCAGGAAATTAATCTCAATATGGAAATATATTTAGAAGAGCTTCCTGTCCTGTCGTGCCGTGCTGACTCGTCTGTAAAAACACCTTGTGTGTCCCCTGGTCTCACAGTCTTGGCCGAGTTATAGTGTATGGGCGGCAAGCTTAGGTGAGACTACCAGCGCCAAACAGCTTCAAGAAAAGAACTAAGTGGACCATAGACTTGGCGTAACAGTGAAATTTATTTGGAACCTAGCGTCCTATACCATGAGATTTATCTCCTTGAGCTATGTTTTCTCTATGGTTATATATTGTTGTTTTGGTAGACGCGGGCACGACAACACAGGCGTAACCGACCGGGTGGTGAATCAGATGCTGACTCAGCTGGATGGTGTGGAGGAGCGGCGTGGGGTGTGGGTGATGGCCGCCACCAGTCGACCTGACCTCATTGACCCGGCACTTCTGCGACCTGGACGCATCGGGCACAACCTCCATTGCCGTCTGCCCACACAGGTATCAATCATCTTCTCCTTCTTCATCCTTTCACAATCTTGACATTACTGCCTCTGTGTCCCAATCAGTCCATACGTTCCTGAGATGTCTCCGATCTCTCATTCTAATTGGCTGTTACCAAGGTCTATTAGATCGAGGTCATGACACCAATGTAAATTGGAGCGAGACTCAATGGGCAATATGAATAAAACCAAAGCTTATGCTCATGAGCATGGAGCATAAGGTTTTGCTCATGAGCATTAGGTAGAAGCATAAGCATTTGCTCATTTTTATATGAATAAGCTTTACCTTATACTCTTGCATGGAGCATAAGGTTTTGCTCATGAGCATTAGGTAGAAGCATAAGCATTTGCTCATTTTTATATGAATAAGCTTTACCTTATACTCTTACCTTATGCTTCTGAACTCTGGAGCAAATGCTCACGTATTTTAAAGATTTTTCATCAGCTGATTCGCCTTTGTGGTCTTACTTTGTTTTTATAGCTTGAGTAAGCGCTGAATATGCAAGTAGGAGACATCGCTTGTGTTTGCGTTGTCTGCTATGTTTTCTATTTATGAATTGAGTTTCAGGTTAGTTGTTGAGTTTAGAATTTTAAAATAATAGCGTGAAAAAATGTCATCCTCAGCATAATCTTATAATATCAATAGCCTTCTTATAATCGTCTACACTCTCATCTTAAATGCCTATTTCCTATTTTGTGATGGCTATCTTTATATTAGATAGTTATCTTTTGTATTTATTCTTTCGTATGAATAATGGTGATATATATATATATATATATATATTATATATATATATATATATATATATATATATATATCATGCTTGAATCTAAAAAGAGTTTTATAGTTCTCAACTTTCGGTTGTGATCGTATCTGGTATAGTTTCCTCTTCCTCATAGGAATCAGTTTAGCCATTTTACTATGAGGAAAAGGTGAAAAGCTGCTCTAGACTAGACTCACCTTTTTTGAAGCATTTGCTTCAAAAGTTGAGCAAATGCTCTAGTTAATTCATACAATTTTGAGTAGAAGCTTTTACTTTTGAGCAAATACTTGAACTTTTTTTTGTTGAGCATGAGCCAAAGGGTTTTCCCACGTTTATTCATAGAAAATGAAGTAAATGCTCCATAATTTAGAAGTATAAGCAAATGCTCAACTTTATTCATAAGGCCCTTTATGTCTATCCCATATTATATCAAGATATACTACACTATCTATACTATAATATAATACTACTTCTACTCCTTAGTACTACAGCTTATTCAGAGCCTTGACCTCCTTCGAAAAGCCTCTCCATTCCTCTCTATCGGCAGCCTTACGTCTCCATCCCCCTGTCACCCAGCTTCCCAATATCGTCTTTAGGGTTCTTACATTCCTTGTAGCAAGGAAGGTTTTCTCTATTTTCTGGGATTTTTAAGTCTTTCGGTTGTTCCTATTTCATTATTGGTGTCCGTGTATTTTTCCTGTTATTCCGGTCCCATTCCAAGGCTTTTTTAGCTTTCGTAACAATGAATTTTTACACGGCAAGGAAGTTAGCCTTGCGCCCTAGGCTAATCCTAGGCAATATCCTAGGCACTTGCTTCCACTGTAGCTCTCAGAGTGTGCCTACCCTGGATTTGATTCGGGTTAACTCCCTGTAGTGAGGTTCACGTTATAATGGCAGTGGAGAAAGATAACAGAACAATGTTGCCGATCCTCTGTCTTGTCAATGCTTTCTATAGACGGTAGCTGATACAGGTTTATTGAATAGATGAATTTATTTGCCAAAAACAAAATACAAAAGAGCTTCACAAAAAATAAATATAAGTATAAATGCTACTGCACTTAAATTAAGATATATACATAAAAATTAAGGAAATGATAATTTATTTAATTAGATTGATGTAATGTAGTTGTTATTTTTAACTGTTATGTTGTTTTAGTTGTTATGTAGAATTAACTGTTCATTCTCGTTTAAAATAATAATTATATTTTATTAAGCAAAAAATTATATTTTTCAATGAATTCATAATGAATTTTCATAATTAAGATGAAATATTTTGTTAATTAATTATTAATTCTACATTGTTAAAAGATGATCTAGTAACAGAGCAAAGCAAGAAAGAGATAGCGCTATCCGCTTTGTTGAATGATAGACAAGGATAGCAATACCATTGGTAATCAAACACTGCCATTATAACGTGGACCTCACTATAGCCTCTTCCGCCCTCACCGCCGTTGGGATTTCTCCTCATTCGCCTTTGAGGCCGTTGACCGGGTCTCACCTAGTTACCCTTTGCAGGGGTCCTCACAGGGAGCTACCATCCGGAGCCAGATATACCTTGGTTTTTCAAGAGGTGTATCTCCTTCCGCAGTGGTTGTTTGATGAGACAAAATGCATCCACCGCTTGCTAGGGTTAGGATTAGCACACCCGTTACAGTATGCAACTCTGGTCTGCGCACAGACATTTGCCCATTTTCTAAAAATTTATTCACATTAGGACCGAATTCACCAAAACGAAAACTTGGTTTGAGCGCCAGTTGATTCTAAATCAATAAAATAATGATATATATTATTACAAAACCAATTCAAAATCATCTGACTTGGTTCCAACTGCCGTTCAAACCTAGTTTTCGTTTTTTGGTGAATTTGGGCCTTACTGTATTCATGAGATTGTTTATATTATTTAACAAATCTTGTTTTTGTTTGTATTGAAACTGTGTTTGAGTAGATGAGATTTTTATTTTGTAAATTGCATTTTTTTGGAAATGAATAACTCTCTGTCTTTTCAGTCTTTCATAATGAAAGTCCCCTGAGGGAACTATAATACAATACTAGACCATATTCCTTATAAGCAGTGAACAAGCTCAGGTGTTTATCAGCAAGTGAACAAACTTTTCAACAAGCAACAAAATGGACGCGTGTCTTAACCTCTTTCCACAGACCTTCGCTGATACACAGGGCCCAACTTCGGGTTCCGCTCATCACTCTAACTATTGACAATTCACGACTGATCCCATTTATTCAACCTCTAATAGTAAAGATGATGAGCTGCCTGCATTTATCCGTATTCCTGTAAAAATCTTCTCTGCTAAATTCCTTTTTTTTATTGATTCGAATTTATTGCTAAAAAATCATAATTGTACAATAAGTTTTCTACAGTATACAATACAAAATACACATTAGGACTTGTGTAAAACAATATTATTAATGTAATTGACAATTTTACTTGAATAATGTTGTATACAAGTGGATTTCTCATCTTGTGTTAGTGAAATAGAATCATTTTTATCCTGCAGGAAGAACGATTTGAAATCCTTCAAGTCATTGGAAAGGATTTACCGTTGTCATCAGCCTGTGACTTTCGAGACGTTTCAGATAAAACTGAGAATTTTACCGGTGCTGATCTAAAATCGCTTCTCTACTCAGCTCATATGATAGCTTATGAAGGTAATTTCATGTTTCACTTATCAGATTGCTTATCATGTATTGCAGATTACCATTCAATTGAACGTTATTATCTTGATATACATTTTCTTCACTTGCATGGTCTGAGTTGTCCTGAACAAGACAAGATTCACAGCTTTAATAATTAGTTTTTAAACGTTTAAAACTGAAATTTCATTCTTGGCGTATGTAGCTCAAATAACAGTGATGTCTCTATATTATTATTTTTTTAAATACAGCCCAACTCTTGAGCTATATTATACATTATTAATTAGTGTTTCACCGTAAAATATCATCATTTTCAAGATACGAATGGATTAATGTCCTTCATGTAATTATTATGAGCTGTAGTCCTCAAACCACAAACTGATATTATTGTCTGGTCTCTCAGTAAATCAAGAAGCCAACTATAGTCCATACAAAATTACTTTTGACTTGGAGGAATATGCGGCGCAGAGGAATGGAGGGAGATCAGTCAATTACAGCTATTAATAGAGTCATAGGTAGAAGCGCAGTTGCCAATTTGTCGATTAGACTCAGTGCTTTCAGACAGGAAACTTTGTATTTGTATCATGAACACTTGAACACTCACTAGAAATTAGAGAATACTGGCCGGTTCAGAACGGCATCTTCGCCGCCGCTAAAATACATGTTACGTTTCTTTCATGCATGTTATTTTAAATTTCATTAGATCTTTGAATATTAATAATAATACTTGATTGATAATAATTTCACGTGATATAAAAATGTTTATTGCTACCTATCTCTGCTGCGCATATCCCTCCAAGTTGAAGGTAATTTTTTGTACGGACTGTAATTAGTTATGATGAAATTTGTGAATACAATATTGATATTGTGGAACTTCTCCATAATTGAAAAACACCGACTCTGTTGACAATTCCACTTGACACATTTGTATTCCTGCTACACATTTGCAGATCTGTAGTTTTGTTTTGAGACCAACACATGCGGCTGAAAGCAACTATTGTACAGTTGAAGATGTGTTGGTTCCAACACGGAACTGCAGTCCTGCAAATGGGTTGATAAAGTGGACTTGTCTGTCAATAGTTAATGGATTTCAAAATTTTCAGAAATGGAGGATTCTGAAAACAACGAGGTTGGATCGAGTGGTGAACCGTCTGGAGCTGGAGTGAGTATTTCTCCATATTCTATCATATTAATCTATTTTATATTATGATCTGATCTGTTAAATTGGTTATGAATTTGATGGATTATAAAGATCACTTTTTATTCTCAGCTTCATTTCGCTCTAGAAAGTAGATTTTTGAAAATTGTTAATATTACAACATTTTTCTCTCCCTGTCATTTTGATGATGTACTTATTGTATGAATGAATAGGGAATTTAAATTTGAATAGCCTATTAGAATAATAAAGATTTGAACTTGATTGATGATAATTTCACGTGTTATCAGAATGTTTATTAAGTGTCATCAAATTATTTTCAATAAAAGACTGTAGAGTTTGAATTATTATTTGCATTTGTCTTTCAGAGCTAATGGTTGATTTTATTCAACGTAGAACGTTTCGTAGAATGCATGTATTTCGCTCGCAATATGATTGAAACTAATGATAAGTCAGATTTTTGTTTATTCTTTCACAAATAAACTCTAAACAGCATTCATTTTTAATATTTGTCCATTCTGCCTTGTCAAGTGCTCAGTGAGAGTCTAGTTTAGCATTAGTCAGTTTCGCTAAAAATATTTAATTTTTTCAAACGAAACGTAATCCTGAAAAAGTAAACATTTACTCTATTCTTGACTAGATCTTGAAAAGAAAACATTTTTGTGTTCTTAAGTGAAAATTTAAAAGGGAATCAAATTAGCATGAAAAACATTTTAAATCAAGCTTCTATCCTGAATAGTATTTATCGAGAAAATTTATCTAAAAAACTAATATCTATCCTGGAGTTTTTGTTTTTATTCTCAAGATTCCACAGAGTTCATTCGGTGTGAATCATAACTTGTAACTTATTTCATAACTTGTAACTTTATTCCAATTAGTTTACTATAGTTTTACAAATCATGGTAGCTCTTTAAAATCTTTGATCCTAATTAAGCGGTTTCAATCAATCTCAAATGGATAATGCTTCACTGTTCATTAATTCATTATCATTACATCACTTCAACTGTTCTGTTTTAAGATTGTAAGAGATAGTGTAGTCATTGTTTCAAAAATAGTTACTCGAATATATTGGATAAATATGTTAACTTCTTTTCGCTTGAAAAAATCCTCTTTCGATTGATGGTATCATCTAGTTTTAAATAACCCAGATAAAGACCACCGACTAAAAAAAAACTATAAGTCTAACAAACTAGCATTATTAATTAAAACGTTAAAAGTTGTAGTTATTTCAACATTTATTTTAGTTTATTTCAATGTGGAAATTAGTGAAGAATTTGAAAGTCGCACATAACCTTTATTTGGACAATTTATTCTATGAAATTGGGATGAAAAGAAGTTTTGGACTGTAGTCTGTTTCTTTGTCCATAAGTTGATTGTAAATTTATAAATAAATAGAATAAATAAATGAAGCTTCTTATATAACTCATCGATTATATATTATTTGAAAATTTATGCAATAATTTGAAGAGTAATTTCCGAGCATTCAATAATTTTAGAGTGATTTATCTTTAATTGAAGCATGTGAATTATTCCCCTTCCTTGAAAATATTGGTACGTTTTTCTGTTACATGGTTACCAATTCAATTCTATTCATATACATGTCAAGCCACATAAACATGATTAGCAGCTATTGGCTGGAATGTTGTTCATGCTTTGAGTAGTGCTACAGTTAGCGTGCATGTTGAAAACGGAGGGTTAGAAAAGCAATTAACGTATTCACATCTGAATTGGAGCATATAGGGTGGTTGCCTTTCTTAGCCCCTCACCTCGCCCCTAAAGCAACCCTCTGCAACACTTACAACCAACTTTGGCTTCCTTATGCTCCCCCACCACTCAGCATTCCTCATGCTACCAGGTTTATTAGTGCCAGTTATCTCTCGTTATCATTCCAAGGACGGGGAAGGAAAGAGAAGCGAGACTGGAGACTGTTATCAAGTGGCATGAAGACGATGGAAGCAGGAAACGAAAGGCATCGCGACGCCATATATGCTCATGGCGTATCATGCGCAACTGAATTAATCCCAATATAATAACATACTGTGCTATCTCCTCCAATTAACTACTGTGCCCAAGTACACAGCCGATTCCACCTTGTTCACATGCCTTCCTCAACTTGATCAGAATGATCACTATCTTGCAACTTCTGTTTATTATACTCTCTGTCTATAATTAACAAGACTAGCGTTAATTCTAACACCGTGCAAGCAAAGTAATTGAATTATGATCCCCTGTATTCAACTTTGAAACTTCTATCACTTTTTTTCTATAAATTAACTAGACCGTACAAGCAAATAAACTTTTTTTCTATAATTCTAATTCCATACAAGCAAATCAATTGAATGATCTCCTGTATTTGAGAAGACATATTTTCCTGTATTTATCTAGAAGACATAACCTCATTTGAACTTTTAATGTTACCTAAATTTGGGAGAGAGATAGTACAAGGTATTCTTAGTTTCTCTCTCCCAATCTGTGCTTCATTGTAAAAAAGAATAAATAAATTAATAAATAACTATTCAACATTGAAATTTCTATCAATTTATTTTTCCATCAAATTAACTAGACTAGTGTTAATTCTAACACCGTACAAGCAACGTAATTGAATTATGATCCCCTGTATTCAATTTTGAAATTTCCATCAAATTTCTCTATGAGATAAACAACACTAGCTTTTAACATTGTGCATAAAAAGTAGTTTAAAAAAATTTTTGTTTTTCATATATTTTTTGATTATTTTTTCTTTTCTTATATTTTGCAGATCCTCTGGATTATTATATTTTTTATTATTCTTTTTGGCACTGATTGCCTCAATATTTGTTCATTTCAGAATTTCACTAGCCATAATTATTGTTGGCTCATTAGTTATTGTATTTTCTTTCGTTTTGGAGTCGGGAAACTTCATTCTAATACTGTTACACGAAATTTATTTTCATTGTGAAACTTTAGTTTGTGTCTTGAATGATACCTGTTATCAAGCTATTTCCTATCTCGCTTATATCAGGATAAAGGAACAAGGCTCTGGTCCTCCTGGTTTTGTTCTTCATTTTACTCTCAATATTTCCGGTGTTGCCATGTATGTTTCTCAGCTCCCCATTGGCACCAGTTGTAATTAATTTAACACTTATTCTTTCTCAAGTCCACTGCCATTTGTGCGGAGCGCATAAAAATTCATTTTTTATTATAAAAAATTGATCTCCTGTATTAGTTAAACTTCCATCTTTTTGTTTTGCAGTACGAATTGAAGCAGAGTGTTGTCGGAAAGTTGAGCATTGAGCATCGGCACTTATTGTCTGCTCTGAAAGATGCCAAACCGTCGCTGAAAGAGTCAGAACTTCAGAGATATAATAGAATGTGAGTAGAAAAAAAACACAGTTTTGTTCAATTTGTTCTAGAATCATGATTCTATGAAACCTGTTATGTTTAAGATGAATTAGTATCAGAGTTATCTCTTATATACAGAAATAATATTGGAAGAGCGACTAGCCCACTAGTCATAGAATATGTTTAACTGAGAATTGTAACTTCAATTGCAAACAATTGAATCAAAACAGAATTTCTTCTCAAAATACTTGTTATAAGGCAAGTAGTCATTCACTCTTTTCTACAATTCGTATTTTCCAATATTCTTATCTCCTATCTAATGAAAATGGAACCACTGCTTTCTAGTGTAACAAATGAAGGCATTGGAAAGATAGATAGTTCATATTATAAATAAACGTATAATTATTTTTATACAATAATTTATTTAATCTCGACATTTTTCGGCTATATAATGTTTATATATTATAAACATGTCGTGATTAAATAATTTTAAAAAGGGTACTTAGATTTATATGTTTATTTATATTCAAAAGTAGATTTAAAGAGAAAAAGATACAATAGTTCATATTTTTTGTGGTGATAGATTGCTTCTAAATTTGCTTCATGTTTCCCGTCTCTAGCGATTTAGAGTTTCAATTCACACATGATTATCGTTGTTATTTATTGCTTTACTTTTATACTTTCAGTTACGACAGCTTTAAAATGTCAAGATCGAAAACAGGTGCCCCGATTCAAGAAAGAGCTCCAGAACTTCTGCAGCAAACAGTTACTCTTGCCTAGAATGACAGCAGGTTCTCACAGATATTTGTTCCGGTATTCATAAAAAATATTGTTTATTAGTGTCTTCCATATTTTACGGTTTGTTTGAATGGTGATGTGTTTTTTATACGGTGATATGATTCAAATAAATACATCTTAATAAAAACTTGTCAAAAGATCTCAAAATTATGCCATAAATTTATATTTTACACGATGCATGGTAGGTTAACGAAATCTTTGACTTCCTCTTACACTCATAGTTCAACTGATAAGTAGGTTATATCAATGATGATACAATATACAAGGTGTTCTGAAAAAAGGTGCCCATAAGTCAGGGCGTGATTCCTCACATCAAAAGAAGAAAAAAAGTTCTAATTAATAGGTCCGAGAATGCTTAGTTACCAAGTTATTAAGGATTTTTTTAAGGTTGCGTTTGTTTATTATAGACTTATTCTACATCTGTCTCTTAAAAATTAAATTTTCTACAAGCTCTGTAAAAAAATATTTTGTGTTTATTGTACATTTAACACAGTAAATCTGCTTCAAACCTTAAAGGAACTTGTTTTTCGGGACAAAGTTTCGCATATTTCGTCACATATCTTGAAAAATACTGTAGCTACAGTCTGGAAACGGTTTTATTCAATTTTTCAGTTCATTTTACATAAAGTACGCTAAATTGTACATCTTAATTAACATCAAATAAATGCCCGTAGGGCTTCGTTTCGGCAGGGGAACTGAAATTCAGACGAAATCTTTCACCCTGTATAACTTGGTAACTAAACATTTTTGGACCTATGTTAATTAGAACTTTTTCTTCTCTTGATGAGAGGAATCACGCCCTGACTTATGGGCACCTTTTTCAGAACACTGTATATTATGTTTCACTCTTATTCTAGGCTTCCTATAAACTATTTTATTATAGTTGTAACAAATTAAAAATTAATCATGTCATTCAAGTGAAGTTCCCATAAGTCAAATGAGATCATATGAATCGTTCCAAAACTCTGGGAATCGTCAATTTACGAAAACTACTAATCATTTTTTAATAAAACACATTATAACAATGAAACATGAAAACAATGAGTAATCATGAATAGGTTACTATGTATAATTTATACAACAAATTTGAAATTAATCATGAAATTCAAGTGAAGTTCCCATAAGTCGAATGAGATCATATAAATCGTTCAAAAACTCTGGCAATCGTCAATTTCCAATAATTACTAATCATTTTTGAAGAAAACAAATTATAACAATGAAACAAGAAAACAATGAGTAATCATGAATTGTTCACTTTGTATAATGTATTTTAAATGAGAATAGAGTCGAATGCTTACAGTTTTTAGTGATGGACGATATTCTCGGTCGAGTATCTCTTAGTATCATTTGTATGAGATCGAATACTAATAGTAGGAATGATAGGGAACAATCTGCAATCTGCCTGAATTGTGCCAGAAGCAACCGACTGCGCTCATAAACTTATCACATTTCCAGAGATACTATGGACCCATTTTCTACGTTCTCTCACTTGGCGTTAATCAGGAAAAATGATTGTGGAAGTTTGTAAATTAGTGTGCGGCTGCTAAGTTTGGAAGGAAAGGCACGCTTCTGTAGTGGAATGTTGTTGTGAGTTCAGTAATGGATGTATAGTGGAACACGAGTTAACAATTAAGAGGCGAAGAAAATTTGTTGAGCGGTGAAGTTAGTGAGTTAATTACATTATTATGGCTATCACTGTGTGCTCTTCTTAATGGGAGTTTTTAGTTGATCTATGAAGGGCGGCGCCTCCAGACGCTCATGCACTTCATTATAACTTGTATATTGTATTCCCGGTACTGAGAGAAATGTTTCAAGTCGAATATTATCGTCACTATTTGCATCCGTATAACAAACCAGATACGCTCAAACTTTGTGTATTATCAGAATTTCCATTTTTAGAGTATCAAATATTATCTTCAAAGTTGTAAAGAAGTTGAACGTTGTTTCCAAAGATCTCGGATTAATGGAGCCAAGTGGAGAGGGAAATACACGAGTTTGTAACAGAAGCAATTATTTTGGAGTTTGTTAAGGAAGGATGCTGAAATAATTATGCACCCGGTTATTTCATTTCCTCTTGAGACCCGCGCTGTTTTAACCTCTTTAACTATTCCTCACATCAAGCGATACTCACTCAACACCAACAAGCTTATCATTGAAACTTTTCCCTACTTCAATTAACACAATATATTACAAGTCTACAAGACCTCTTCAAACAATCTACAGCATTCTGCAGTGATTTCGAAAGTACATCAAATTCCATTCAGAATGGTATTTATATCTTTAGGTTCTATTCATATTTATTTTCTCATAAGTTTCAAATTATAAATTTGAATACATGATAGGATGTTCTGTATCGTAATTTCCAATATGTTATGTTCTTTTTTTAGAATAAAGAAAACTATTTCTGTAGTGGATGATTTAATTTATCGTCATCAGTTATCAAAACATTTAATCTTGAAAATGTATGAACTACTGTAGCTTGTACCAAAAAAGAACTATATTCCAAATACAAGGTGCTCTAGAGAAACTTACTTATTTGAAAAAAATCCTGTACGTTGAATTGGTCGTGTAGAGGAGCTGGAGGGGGTGTATCTGGAGGGGGAAGTACTCAAATTTATCCTCCCTCAAGTAAATTAGCCATCATGCTCTGGTCTAGAAAGCAGCGGGCCTTCGCAGTTGAGAGCTACTCTTCTAATGGTCGATCACCTTCCGCGCTCGATTTAAAATTCCTCCCCACAGACTCGTATCTGGCCATAATTCGATTCTGTCGTGGGTTAACTCATTTCAGGAGTGTGGAAGTGTCGCTATACCCAGAAATGTACTTCAACGAACCATCAGAACTCCAGAAAATATTGAAAGAGTGAGGCAGTCAGTTGTGCGTTCTCCAAGGCGTTCGGCTCGCAAACTCGCAGTTACTATGGCTATTTCTGACTCCACTGTTTGACGAATTTTCCATGAAGACTTTCAACTTCATCCCTATAAATTTGATGTTGTTCAAGAATTAACTGAACGCGATTTGTGATGCATGTGATATGCTGATTGACAACCTGCCTGATGACGCGGTCATTTTTTTTAGTGACAAGGCTCATTTCCACATGCGATTCGTCAATGCGATTTTTTATGGGGTTATTTGGAATCTCTGGTTTTATGTCGATCGACCATGGACCATAGTACCTCTCAAGAACAACACTCGCGACGTCATTGCCAACATACAGATTGATATACTGTAACGAAATTTCAAAAATCGACCTCTTCAATATATGCGTAATGAGGTCGCCATTGGTCTGAACTCATTTTCAAGACTGCATGGAGAAAGAAAGAAAGAAAGAAAGAAAGAAATATTTATTGCCAAAATCATTAAACAAACTTTACTAATGTGAAAAATATAAAAAATTTTCATATACAATACATTGCAAAAACTTAAAATTAAAATATTTTCCATTTAAAAATCGATTATAATATTATCATTGGCGTTACCAGCAAAACTAAGTAGTTTGAGCGATGGCAACGAGTAATCAGTCGGCTATAATTAGTGGCTTGAGATTCAGTTGAAAATAGAAAAAAATGTAATAAAGAAAAAAGAAACATATGGAATGTATGAGAAACTAGAAAAAAAATTTCAATCCGAAAAGAAGAAGTACTAAGAGTGAAATACTAGGAGAGCAGAAAAACTAGAATGAATTCATAATAATTTAAAAACTCAAAAGAAAAAGAGATGATTTATGTAGCCTAATTGTTAATCTACAATTCACTGTACATATTATGTAATCCATTTAGTAACATAATGTAATTCATTTGTAGCATATATGCAATTCCTTTTGTAAGCAAAGAGAGAATTAGAAAAACAATACAATACAGTACACATGACACAAAAAATAAAACTTAAACTCAGAGAGAGAAAATTAATCTGGGAGTATAGCCCTACTAATAATAAATTCAGAGGAACTGAGGAAGACAGTATATGTACATCAAAGATGTATATGGTTGCTGTACAACCTAAGATGGAATAAGCATATAGATAAGATGTGTAGCAGAATGAAATTCATGATTCATAAATTCTATAAATTGAGCTTACTAAAAGAGAAATCTTTAAGTAAAATGGTCTATCTTGCATACGCCCAATCAGTTTTTCAGTATGGAATTAGGGTCTGGGGTGGTGCTTTTAATGCTCATTTCAATAAACTAAATATTATTCAAAAGAGTATCCTCAAGGCATTAATTTTAATTATATTAATTCCTAATTTAATAATGTAAAATTATAAATGTATATCTCATAGAAAAATTGAGATATTGTATTCTCAAAAAAATATCTGAATTACTTTTGTTTTTAATGACCTTTCAAATGAGTAAGTTTCTCTGGCGCACCTTGTACAAAGAAACTGTTGTTTCTTCATCTATATGCTTGTACCTATAGAACGTGTGAATCAAATCAATGGACAATACTCCTCTCCAGTATTATTCGGCAATGATATTCTACTTCCACATTGCTTAGATGGTAAGAAAGTTGTGTCTTGCATATTTCACATCTCTTCACTTGTTTGTCCTGCATTTCTCGTTCGACATCAGGTTTTTAAGCCGCACATCTCAAGTTTAGCGTCTGGTGCGAATCACTGTTTATTTACACAAATCTGACGAACGCAAAGAAGAGGAGAAAATGATATTAGAGAGGAAAGAAAGTTTCGTGTGAAAAGTTGAGTAGATTTGTTGGAGGGTGCGAAGGGTGGGGGTGGAGTGTGCTTCGTTGCGAGAGAAATGAGTAGAAAAAATCGAGCGCCTTGTTATCAAGCTATTCATTATACAAGTTTTCGAAATGCTCATTGAATTTCTCTAAAAGCGTAACCCAATTTGGTCGGAGTTTTCTTGCACTGTGAAGAAATCATATTATGTCACACACACATTAGCGCGCCTCGAAGAATTGAAAATCTTTCCAAGTTTATAAGAAATTAGACGCCATTCATCACCTTTTAAGCAGACGAAACATCAAAATGTAAATGAGCATTATGTATAAGAATTTCCTTTTTCAAGAATTTTCTCTGCGTTGCTAGTCTCCCGCTCCTTCTTTTCCTCGCCAAGTTCCTTCATCCAATCTGTTTCCTCGTTGAATGGGCGTTCTTTCTTCTCAGCCCGATTCTAATTACTGTCATTGTTCGCGCAGCAAAGGCTCTGCCAATTAGCTCAAAGCTCAGACTAAACTCTATTAGCGCTTCGGTGCCGGCTCCAGTCTTCTTTTTGCCAGCCAGTATTGTTAATCCGTGCAAGTCTCATTCTCGTGTCTAATTCTGTTTGCCCGATTTGAATAAGTACTGCAAGATTGCAACATTGCCTCATTTCAATGGAAAGAATTGAATAAAAAACGGAGGATCTATAGCTTGTTTTTCTATCTTATTCCATTTTTCATCTTCTAACGTCATAATTTCATCATATTATTCTCAATATTCTTAAATTATATGGATGTTAAATTTAATTTCAGTGAAAATTATCTTCATATTTAGTGTAATGTTGATGAATGTCAAATTACTGTCATTGTTCGCGTAGCAAACAATACAATATATACAGTAAAAAATGCAATAAAAATACAAATAATACAGTATATTACAGTAACTATATAAACCATATATATGTAGTTATATAGTTACTGTACTGCATATGAATGGAATAGAGGTCGAAATTCACTGACATATACACTTATTCTCAACATTTGAGAATTATATTACGATACCGGTACCTACGTGTTTACTAGCATTCATTAATAAGAAGTTACAAGAGTAAATAAGGCAAATTTATAATACGTTCAGGAATTTCATTGGTATTACGTCCTGGAGTTCATGACTCATCAGTTGCAGTACTTTTGAAAAAATTGATTTCTCTATCAAATTTTCATAAATATATTATGAATCATTTTTGCTGTAGTCTAAGAAAATCCATTCCTGAATCACAATTATCCGCTTGAAAATAATTTTCAATTACGTTAGAACCTGATCTGGAGGAGTCTGATTTCACTAAGCATCAAACCTTTAAAACTGTAGAAATCAACCTGAAAAAACCTTACTCAATAACTGAAATATTTTATTGGATTAATATGGAGAACTTAATTGATTAGACTTATTGATTAGAAGACAATTGCTATTTTAACCGTGGAAATTTGTATTCATTGAAATACATAAGAATCAATGGTAGTTCTTGTTTTCCTCAATTCTAGGCAAAATATTGGAACCTGCATAAAATTTCAAGATATCTAGAATAATTATTCCTAAAAATTGGCATCAGACCAGATGAAATAAATCCCTGTTCCGATACATAATACCGGTTTTAGGTTGGTCTATCTACAAACTTCGGTCTGCTAACACCGCGTAGTTCATGGGTTCGAATCCTGCCGATGTCATGGACGTTTGAACATCTCATCAATTCACAAACGCACTTTCCATTACAAGCAAAAAGCTCATGTGGGAATCATCCGCAATAAATAGTATCCAGAATTCCTGTACTAGTAACATACAAATTCAATCTAATTCAAATTTTATAGGATTAATAAGGAGAATTTAATTGATTAGACTCATTGATTAAAACACAATTGCTATTTCAAACGTGGAATTTTTTTCATTGAAACACAAAAGAATCAATTATAGTTTTTGTTTTCTTCAATTCTATGCAAAATATTGGAACCGCATAAAATTTCAAGATATCTAGAATAAATTATTTCTTAAAATTGGCATCAGAACATATGAAATAAATCCCTATTACGATAAATGTTTATTCACTTTTGTGAATAAACAGGCACCCGCAAATCTTTTTTCCGTTTCTCGAATTAATCACAAAATCTTCAAAAAGAGGGGATGACTGTAGTGTGACAAAAGGGAAGTAAACGCTTGGAATAGATGGTAGGAGTGTACATACAGCAGCGGGAGGTGTGCTAAAGAAGGGTATAAATAATTGTATAAAGGTGGGGGAGAAGGACGAAAGGGAAGGAAAAGCGCTTTAAAAGCAACAAAAGTGAACCAGTGTCGAGGCGTCACGCTGGAATAAAGGCGCGGCATTCTCTCAAGGTGTGTGTAGGAGGCAACACCGATAACGGCTTCTGTAATATACTTGTAGTATCGTTTCTTTCATTTCCCCCTGTTCTTCTTTTGCAGATAACAGCTCCTATCTTCCTCCTTGGCTCTTTTCTATCTATTGCCTCCCTCCATTATGTAACGGCGCCAGAATCCTATTATCCCTTCTACCAATTTTCGCGCGACACAGTTTTATCTGACGCCTTACACAATAATGCATAAATTGTAGGCTTCTGTTGGCCGTTCCACTCCTGCCATCATAATAATGCCCTGCTACTCCACCCCCCCCCCACACACCCCGTCACGGATCTCCTGCTCACACCCCTCAAATCTTTAAATTCACCACTCAGTGACCCCTTCATAGATATTTAAATATGAAGATCTTAGCTAGGTAATTAAAAAGTAGTCTTCACTAACCCAACCCGATCTTGGATCTCCACACTCTTGAAATCTTCAAATTCACCACTTAGTGACCCCTTGATAGTTATTAGAATATGAAGATCTTAGCTAGGTAATTAAAAAGTAGACTTCTCTAAGGTCAATCGATAATGAAAGATTGGAATATTTTAAAGGATTGGTGAAGGTTTCCTATAGTAAGGTCCACGTTATAATGACAGTATTTGATCAACTTTGGTTTTGCTATCCTTGTCTATCATTCGACATAGCCGGTGGTACTATCCTTTTCTAGGTCCACAACGATGCCAATTATGTTTTTGACAGTGTAGAAATATAATTAATTAATGCAGAGAATCGGCATCGCTATTCTTCTATCTTTATCCACTGCCATTATAACGTGGACCTCACTATAATAAAAGTTTCAACTTGATAAGGTGCGTACAGATATACGCGCCGCGAACATGAGCAATTCACTTTTAATCAGCTGATTATATCTGTATTTTTACAGAAACAGTAAGATACAGATATAGAAAGCTTGGCATCAGCTGATTAAAAGTGAATTGCTCATGTTCGCGGCGCGTAAATCTGTACGCACCTATAGGTATACGTAGGCTAAAATGTAAAATATACTGTACAAAAAATATTGTTTAATAATTGAATGAATAAATTATGTTTAGTTAGGTGAATAGATAAAAGTTTTGATGCGTTTCGGTAAAACATTATCGCAATCCGTTTTTGAACTATTCTCAACGACACTACAGTCTAATATCTTTGAATATTAGTTATTAAAACTAGTACTCACTGTGAAGCGCTTTCGGATTTTTTAAATTCACTCTCAACACTGATCATTGTTGAGAATGAACAGTGTTGAGAGTGGATTCAAGAATCCGAAAGTGCTCCACAGTGAGTACTAGTTTTAATAACTAATATTCAAAGATATTAGACTGTAGTGTCGTTGAAAATAGTTCAAAAACGGATTATTACTCGCAGTTCGTCATGGATAGTGAAATAGATGCATAATAGCTAATTGAACGTAGACTTCACTACACCTGGTCAATAATAGTTGACCATAATTGAGATCGGAATATTCAAAGGGATTGATGAAGGGTTCCAAGTGGAAGGTAAAACCTGATCGTCAACGAAGGCTAAGATGAGTTAACATTTGCAGAAAACCGTTCAATTAATTTATTAAGGTGCGTACAGATATACGCGCCTTCAACACGCTCCGCGCACGCTCCGCGCATGCTCCGTAAACGCTCCGCACACGCTCCGATCATGAACGTTACGGGAGATGTTAGCTCTTCTCGCTTTCCACTCTTGCTCCCCGGTCGATCATCAATCGATCTGCTCGAGTGACGTTCGATTGCGGAGCAGAGCGAAAGTCTGTATGCACCTTTAGATGGTGTTTAGCTAGGGCTACTCCCGTGTTTCGGATGGACATGTAAATGCCGTTGGTCCCGGCTGCCTAAAAAGCAGTCGGTAGGTCATGTCAGAGGCCCTGTAATTGATCAGTTGCGACCTGAAAACTCTGACACCAGACCTGAGTTAGCTAGGTCACTCGATATTACTATTATTATTATTAGCTATTTAGGTGAATTGGTACAATTTTTGATGTGTTAACCGTTAAAACATTACAATAATATATAATCAATGCACAAAAACAATGCTACAAGGATGCTATAATTTTTCTAAAGAAACCTTATAAAGCACTAAGTTACAATATTGAGATGTATCTACAGTACATTTTCGTTTCAGTCATCATCTACCAATACAGTAATTCATGCAACTAAAAACAAGAATTACATTTTTTATTTGAAGCTCAGTGTCTAAAATTTTCAATTTTAGTGTATGAAATTTTTGGTTTCTGGTTTGTCCTTATCAATATAAATGATCAATCAATTCAAACTCTCTCATTTCAATTGTTAAAAAGCTACCTTTTCTCTCCTCTGTAGGCTTTCCAAATGTTGTGTAACGGAATTCAAAATATTGAAGCAATCAATCGGCATTGATCATCTCACCTAATTTTTCCCCCAACGAACGTTTTCGAGTTACAGAATAGGAATGTGATTAAAACACCGCCTTACTTCCACAAAAGGCGAGAAGGTGTAATTATTTCTCGACGCTTGTTATGGAACCTCATTATAATTGACATTTTGAATTGTTATTCGATAAACATTGCATCAAAGCCATCCATCGTTTCCAGAGACTTTGTTGAAACAAGGTCTTTTCCAAAGTGCACAATATTATTAATTAGCGAATACTTTATGCAACTTCTCCAATATGAGCTCTGTTTCTTTTCATTATCAATAAGAATGAATACATCAATATTGTTTGGATAATTAATCGAAAGATGCCTTATAAAGTGCTTGGAATATTGTTAATTTATGAACGTTCACAGCTATAAAATCTTACTTTCAAAGTATACTGTACCTTGGAACGAATCGTTCTCAATCGATGCGATGTGATGATTGGAGTTGAGCGTGTGTGTGAGTATGTGAGGATGTGTATATGTGACCAGCCTGCGGCTTCTATCAGCTATTTGCTCATTTAAAACACATTATTGCGTTCAGCATTTTCTCACCCGATAAACGAGCTTCACACCAGGTGCGCTTCAAATAAACACCAACAACCACAAGCAATCTTAAGAGTAACGGCCAAAATTTTCAATCTACATCAATCCACATAACTCATTCAGGCATAGTGATTGAAATTTTTTGAATAAATATTATGAGTTCACGAATTTCTGATCATAGTGAAGATTTATTTTATTGTTTACTCTCTTTCCATATAGTTGACCGAGAGAAGTGAGTTCTAAGATTCAAGTCGACTGTTTTGCATTTCTCTTCATGTTCATATGTTTTTATGTTGCGCATTTACGGGGAAACGCGGTAATAGATTTTCATAAAATTTGACTGGTATGTTCCTTTTTGAATTGCGCGTCGACGTATATACAAGTTTTTTTTAGAAATTTTGCATTTCAAGGATAATATAAAAGGAAAAGGAGCCTCCTTCATACACCAATATTAGAGTAAAAATCAGACTATAAAATTATTAATCATAAATCAGCTGTCTAGTGGATTATGCAATGACGCATGCAATTCAACATCTCAATGTAACTTGATAAAAAATCAGCTGCTGTGTGGACTATTAATTGCATGCCTCATTGAATGCAATTTTTATGCACTATTAAATGAACTGTTGATTGCATGCAATAAATTGATGACTTGAAGTAGTAGTAGTATAGTATCTTCTCCCGACTTTTCTCTTCTTTCAACTCGGTAAGATTTTGATGATAGTAGCATCAAACATTAAGCTGTTTACTGTTTACAACAAATTATTAACATTGTCGATACAACAACCCAAACAGCCATTATAGACGTTTATACACCGATATCTCGCAGACATGACAGAATTTACTCTGATGGACAGTATTTGAGGAGACTGTGGTTTATAAATGCGCGAGGTCTACTGTTCACAGAACTACTAGTTAGACAAAGTAAATACAGATTAATAAAAACATACACTTCAAGGCTGTAACAAAGGTGATGAAGAATTGAATGCTCAATTAGTAAATGCTAGTGATGAATTGTTTCTATGATTTGTAATCTTTGTAAACAACATGTTACTCTCAATTCTCATTATCATAGAACTTGCACATCAAATATGCATATTATTCGATTCCTAATTATGATTTTTGATTAAGGTAATAGTTTGGATGAGTAAATAGAATATTTTGTTGAAACTTCTGTTAACTACACATTTTTGTAGAATATTATAGACACAAATGGACATAATTTTGGATACAAAAAATTGCACCACTAATGCGATATTTTTCAGAAATTGTTGAGTATTCCGACAATCACAAATGGGCATAATTTTTAATACATAAAATTGCACTTGATTTTAGCATTACAAGAAGTATCATAGGTAACTGCTGGAATAGATGTTCCTTGGCGATAAAATTATTACATTAATACCATCAGATCGATATGAAAAAATCTACTCTACTCTTTTGATTACATAAATAACATCAAGCTTACAGATCGATATGAAAAAATTCTACACTATTATTTTGATCTCCACTTCCAAAAGTAGGCTTATCAGGCCTACAGGTTTATCCAAACTTCATTCAACAGGTCAAAAAAGTGTTCTTGTTAAATCACGTACTTTGATTAAAGTGCTTGATCTAAAATGAGCATTTTATTGCTCGATTGGTGATTGATCATAATTTTAATTAATAGTGTAGTAAAAAAGAAAAATTAAATAACATTATTCTTCACTCATGTCCACAGTTCAACTAGGAAACTGACATCAATTATTTCCGTTAGCTTCTATCTCACCGTGATAATGATATTGTCGGTTTTTCAACAAATTTAATCTTTCTAGTTGCTAGCAACATCATTCCTATAGTCTTGAGGACTGTAGTACAATGACTTGGTGAGGACTTGCTGACTTATAGTACAGTCAGCCCAAGTTCATCATAAGTGATCCTCTCAATTTTCTCCAAAGAAATACAATTGTACAAAAATATCATTCCATAGCAATATTTTGCCTTTGTGAGACATCTATTATTGTTCGGAATACGCACGGTTATCTAAACTCTACACTATTTGTTCTGTTCAGTTACAGCCCGGGAGATAAGAGACTGTAATGCTTATATTGTTCCATCTCCACTTGTCCGGTGGTAGCGTCGAGGGTGTAACAGTTACTGTTGGCCTGTTATTGTATGGTTGTTGATTTCCGACGTCGGTCTGCTTTCTTTCCATTACATAAATAGCATCAAGCTTACAGATCGATATGGAAAAATCCACTCTATTAATTTGATCTCCACTTCCAAAAGTAGGCTTATCAGACCTACAGATTTATCCCAACTTTATTCAACAGGACAAAGAAGTTTTCTTGTTAAATCACGTAGACTTTGATTAAGTGTTTGTTCTAAAATGAGCATTTTATTGCTCAATTGGTGATTGATCATAATTTTCAATTAATAGTGTAGTAAAAAAGAAAAATTATAACATTATTCTTCACTCATGTCCACAGTTCAACTAGGAACTGACATTTATTTCCGTTAGCTTCTATCTCACCGTGATAATGATATTGTCGGTTTTTCAACAAATTTAACCTTTCAAATTTCTAGTAACATAATTCCTATAGTCTTGAGGACTGTAGTACAATGACTTGGTGAGGACTTGCTGACTTATAGTACAGTCAGCCCAAGTTCATCATAAGTGATCCTCTCAATTCTCTCCAAAGAAATACGATTGTACAAAAATATCATTCCATAGCAATATTTTGCCTTTGTGAGACATCTATTATTGTTCGGAATACGCACGGTTATCTAAACTCTACACTATTTGTTCTGTTCAGTTACAGCCCGGGAGATAAGAGACTGTAATGCTTATATTGTTCCATCTCCACTTGTCCGGTGGTAGCGTCGAGGGTGTAACAGTTACTGTTGGCCTGTTATTGTATGGTTGTTGATTTCCGACGTCGGTCTGCTTTCTTTCCATTAACGGAAGTGGATCATGCTGTTAATAATAGAGTTTGTCCACTTCAATACGCGGACAATTTTTGGGATCTCTCCCATTCCTATTCGGACGTCTCCTTTACAGTTTCCTCGCAAGAATACGTGTCAACAATGTATGAAGAGGATGTATTTCTCACCATAATAATATCAACTGAGAATTTCTGGAGATGGATAAGCAATAATGTTGTAAAATTTACAAAATTGTGCTCCTAATAACAGTTAGAAAGAAGTAAAGGAAAAATATTACATGGATTAGTCATATGTGTGGGAACCCTTCAATAAGTTGGAGACTGTTGTTGATATAGTACTGTCACTTTAAGGATAAGTTATTGGTCAAATACTCTACCTGTTGACGTACAAATGAATTTCAACCCCTCATCAGGGGGTGACTTAGGGGTTGTAACTCGAATTTTCGAAATGTAAACACCCATTATGTGGTACATCATTTTAAAGGCCTTTTTAAAACAAGAAAGATCTCATTAATAAAATGTTCTAAGATACTTTTATCTAAAATGGTGTCTGATTGAAGTTTTAGTTTTTAAGGAAATGAGGGGTTGTAACTCGAATATTTTGAATGTTAACACCCATTGTGTGATACATAATTCAAAGACCTTTTCAAGACAAGAAATGTGACATTAAAAAATTGTTCTATGATACTTTAATCCAAATGGCGGCTGATTGAACTTTATCAATTATTTCTTTAAAAACTAATACTTCAAACAGCCACCATTTTAGATAAAAGTATCTTAGAAAATTTTTATTTATGAGATCTTTCTTGTTTTAGAAAGGCCTTAAAAATGATGTACCACACAATAGGTGTTTACATTTAAAATATTCGAGTTACAACCTCTAAGTCATCCCCTTATGAAGAGTTGAAATTCAGTTGTACGTCAAAAGGTAGAGTATTTGACCAGTAACTTATCCTGAAAGTTACAGTATTATATCTACAACAGTCTATTTATTGAAGGGTTCCTATACATATGACTCACTCTCTATATTATTATTAAATATTAAATGGAAGAAAATACTTTGAAATGTATTTATCTTTGATTCAAAAATTGTTCCAAGGGTGATTGAACATCCCATGAGAAAGGATTGGATTTTTGTATTTTCAGTGAGGCAGGAAATTTCAAACCAACATGATTTGTACCGGTAGGCCTAACTGCTATTTCAAATCTGAATGGAATCTCACACTTCCACTTGGTCACTTGCTGGATTTTGAATTTCTTGATCAACATAAGAATATCAGTCAGCATCATCAAGTCGGATTTTTCATTACAAGTCTGAGAAGGCTAAATTTATTTTTTCGAAATGGTAGGCTGTATTTAACTAGCAATTGAATTTGAATGGCCCACTTATATATTATACAATATAATAATTAATAATTACATACAATTTGTATTCTTATTTTATTATTTTTAAAGGGTACTAGAATTCTATTTTATAAATACAAGAAAATAGCTCTGAATTCATAAATTTTTAAAATTACATACAGTCCACTAAGTCCACCTATGACAGTGAATCGGAGAATGATTTCTTACTCACCATTCATATTCTTGATTATAAAGATTACCAGCTCATCAACTAAAAGTAATTTTTCCAAATTGAAATCGATTTACTGCAGATGTATTCTCATTTCGAGGAAATCTACTTGAGTATTAATTTATTCATCACTGCACACTAACCGACTATCTTCCTCATTTTGATGCCTTATGAATCAGTTTGATTTATCAATCTAGTTCCCGGTTGCACAAAAGCCGGTTGAAATTTAATCGTGATTAATGCCACGAGAGACAATCAGAGAAGTCTTCTTAAAAAAAACGCCTCTGATTGGTTCTCGTGGATTTAATCATTCTACAACAAACTTTTGTGCAACCGGTCATATGCAATTGATATCTAGAACATTCAAAAGGTAATCCAAAAAAATATATTCTGTGCTAATCAAAAGCATTTTATATGAAGATTCTCTGAAACCTTCAAAAGGAAATCTCAAAAGATATATTCTGTGATAATTAGGGATTTAAAATGAAGTATTGTGCATTATAAAACAATGCGGTGTTCATGTTTATTCTATGCGATGAGGTGTGTGTATTCATGTAAGCCGCTGTTGACAGAGCAGAGGTGTTGGAGCGGGGAAGATCGACAAATGATAGGAGGGGCGGCCAAGGCAGGATTGGTAATACAGAGGTCGAGTGGCGGAGGGTCGCGGCCGGAGGCGTTCATACAGTGAGATTCACCCTAAACTGTCAGAGCTCTGTGTAGATAAGAGACTGAAATGCTTATATTGTTCCATCTCCACTTGTCCGGTGGTAGCGTCGAGGGTGTAACAGTTACTGTTGGCCTGTTATTGTATGGTTGTTGATTTCCGACGTCGGTCTGCTTTCTTTCCATTAACGGAAGTGGATCATGCTGTTAATAATAGAGTTTGTCCACTTCAATACGCGGACAATTTTTGGGATCTCTCCCATTCCTATTCGGACGACTCCTTTACAGTTTCCTCGCAAGAATACGAGTCAACAATGTATGAAGAGGATGTATTTCTCACCATAATAAAATCAACTGAGAATATCTAGAGATGGATAAGCAATAATGTTGTGAAGTTTACATAATTGTGCTCCTAATAACAGTTAGAAAGAAGTAAAGGAAAAATATTATATGGATTATATATTATTATTAAATATTAAATGGAAGAGAATATTTTGAAATGTCTTGATTCATTTATCTTTGATTCAAAAATTGTTTAAGGGTGATTGAACATCCCATGAGAAAGGATTAGATTTTTGTATTTTCAGTGAGGAATGAAATTTCAAACCAACATGATTTGTACCGGTAACTGCTATTCCAAATCTGAATGGAATCTCACACTTGCACTTGGTCACTTGCTGGATTTTTCTTGATCAACATGAGAATATCAGTCAGCATCATCAAGTCGGTGTTTTCATCACAAGTCTGAGTAGGCTACATTTATTTTTTCGAAATAGTAGGCTGTATGTAACCAGCGACTGAATTTGAATGACCTATGTACTTATCGTACAATATATAATAATTAATAATTACATACAATTTGTATTCTTGTTTATTATTTTATTAATTTTGAAGGGTACTATAATTCTATTTTATAAATATAAGAGAATAGCCCTGAATTCATACTTTTTAAAAATTACATACAGTTCACTACGTCCACTATGACAATGAATCAGAGAATGATTTCTTTCTCGCCATTCATCTTATTGATTATAAAGATTACCAGCTTATCAACTGAAAATAATTTTTCAAAATTGGAATTGATTTACTGCAGATTCATTCTCATTTCTTTCTTCATTTTGAAATTATGGGTTCGAGGAAATCTACTTGAGTATTAATTTATTCATCACAGCACACTAACCGACTATCTTCCTTATTTTGATGCCTTATGAATCAGTTTGATTTATCAATCTAGTTCCCGGTTGCACAAAAGCCGGTTGAAATTTAATCGTTATTAATGCCACGAGAGATAATCAGAGAAGTCTTCTTTAAAAAGCCGACTCTGATTGGTTCTCGTGGATTTAATCATTCTCCAACAAACTTTTGTGCAACCGGTCATATGCAATTGATATCTAGAACATTCAAAAGGTAATCCAAAAAAATATATTCTATGCTAATCAAAAGCACTTTATATGAAGATTCTCTGAAACCTTCAAAAGGAAATCTCAAAAAATATATTCTGTGATAATTAAGGATTTCAAATGAAGTATTGTGCATTATAAAACAATGCGGTGTTCTTCATGTTTATTCTATGCAATGAGGTGTGTGTATTCATGTAAGCCGCTGTTGACAGAGCAGAGGTGTTGGAGCGGGGAAGATCGACAAATGATAGGAGGGGCGGCCAAGGCAGGATTGGTAATACAGAGGTCGAGTGGCGGAGGGTCGCGGCCGGAGGCGTTCGTGTAGTAAGATTCACCCTAAACTGTCAGAGCTCTGTGTAGATAACTTCAATGCTTCCCATTGGAACAGAGCTGCGGCGCGCAGTGGAGCAGGCAGCTATTTCTATCAGGCAGGCAGCACGCTCAATTACTCACTGTTCTAGCCGAAATGTGCCCGTTTTCTGCCACTTTGCACTAATTTCACCGCTCACGCCCAGCTGGCGAGGAGCTATCTCCTGGTTGAACAGGCCTGCCTGACAATATCTCGCCCCCAGCAGCCAATCCCAGCCAACCTTCATTCTCTCGTCTCTCTTCTTTGCAAATTGCAAACGTTCATTATTCTAGTGTGACACCTCCTCGCCGTGAGCACAAATTGCAATCGCTGCTGTGCCAAATCATATTCGCCTTGTTATTAAACAATTTAGTGTAGATGCTGGCAAACAAGTGGCGCGCCATAATGATGCATTAAACGTGGTGCTGGTTGCTGGCACGCGCCACTGCATTCCAATATCCATGGACTATTACATCACAACTCATTTATCGCGCAACGCAGCTCAGGAAATGTGGCAAAATGTGATTTATCCAGTAAATGACAACAACATGAGCCGCCTACAGTCTTCATTCCCTATTGAATAATAGTGGCTTTCCTGTATCTTTCATTAAGGTAGAAGATCATTTCCTCAATCGGTCCTTAACACAATGGTCCAAACATATATAGGCCTTAAATCTATTAGACAGCTTCCTACTCATTTGAAAAATAATTGAATAGACTTAAAACGTTATCAAAAATCCACTTTAATTAAATAAAAATTAATATTTCAACGTTTTAAATCTATTCAATTATGGAAAAGTTCCACAACATCAACATTCACGCTACAAACTTCATTTAAAAAATTGTGAAGATGTCGATGTTTTTGAGGAGTTGAAAAGTTTGTTGATGCATGGATTATTCTATACCACAGAAGAGTTTGTGTGTAGAGAGGGTTCCTTTGTGTGATTTTTTTCTACTTTTTTTGTATTACTGTATGTATTTTAAATTTTTGAAAATTCCTATACTCTGATTATAGTCTCTGGGAAGCTTTAAAATTCAAATTCAAATTCAAATTTATTGATTCTCAAAAAATATACAACACTTTCAAGACAAAAAATATATATATAAGAATCTACACCTGCAAGGAAACCCTGTGCGCAGGTGTGAGTTGCAATATAAATGTTTTTCAAAAATATTTAACAAAAATGATCCAAAACAAATTTCTTGAAAAAAATACAGAATAAAAACTAGTACTTAATAATAAAGAGGATACTAAAAATAAAGGAACGGAAGGAGAAAAGACGGAAAAGGCCAAGAAGAAAGAAGAAGACGAAGAAGAAGGAGAATGAAGAAGAAGGGAACGGTAAGAGGTAGGTAGTCAACTGCAACCATGGAGTAGACGAAAATTAGTTTATTTAAATATACAAACAATTTATATAAAAACAAACAAATAGATTTGCTCTAAAACATTTTCTGAGTTTTGTGAAGGACATCTATCTTTACTTTATCTAATGAAAACAATTAAATATTGTCAATACCACCTATATTTTATTTTTGCAATTTTTGAGATACTAGTTTTGGTAGCTGTATCGCAATCTCTAGTTAACTGGAGAAAATTTACTAGGGATTGATAATGGTGTAACAACCGAAACTGATATCTGATTAACCAATCTATTCGAAATAAATAAGTTGTCTTCAGATACTGTTGTTGGTGAGATGTTGTGATATCTATCGATCCATAATGAAAATAAATCATGATTAATTGGAGAATAATATTATAATTTTGCATTCGAGGAATGCTTTACCTTATAATTTAAGATGTAATCCATTGTAATTATTGTTACATGAACATTTGAAATTGAATGAAAACTAATTGATATTGTCAAGACAAGTAATTTAATGAAAACACTGGGATGTTGTCAGAAATATCACTAATTCATTGTTAAATTAGATACATGTTTCAACACTAACAGTGTTGACACTGAAGATGACATGCAGCATTAGTGTTGAAACATGCATGTAATTTAACAATAAATTAGTGATATTTCTCACAAAATCCTAGTGTTTTCATTAAATTACTTGTCTTGACAATATAAAGTCGTTTTCATTTAATTTGGAATGTTCATGTCACAAAAATTACAATGGATTACATCTTAAATTATAAGGTAAAGCATTCATCGAATGCAAAATGATAATTATTCTTCAATTAATCATGATTTATTTACTGGTGAACGACAGATCGTCACAAGTTTGCCAATAGAGTGAAGAACTTAACAAACTGCAGATTCTCAACCACTGAGACAGAACTTCTAGGACATGGTACCAAATACAATTTTATTATTTTTCAGTGAAACTTGGTACCAAAGTTAACAACTACAATAATTGGAAAACATCAGTAAAACATGAATACTTATTTTTTTTAAATAATTATTATTATATAGGCCTAATATAATAATAATAATGTATTTATATCATTTTAGAAATACTTATTTTTTTAGTTGTTAATACTACTACACTAATCGAAACAGTAAACAAAAAACTGGCCTGTATCATGGTAACTAGAATGTCTCCAAGAGCAGTATTTCAACAAACAAATGTGCTGACATTATTCTTCAAGCCAGATCTAAAGTACACCGCAAAAACACCAATACGGAACCAAAAATCACCATTTTTATATTCACTGAAATTATATGCTTACTGCAATCCCTCGAATTTTCCACTACCCACGCACAAGCAAATAAAGCTCATGTGTGCATCATCAGCAATAAAACATTTTATAAACCAATAAAAGAACTTGAGAAAGCAATTGAAATTTAAGAATTCAATTTAAAACGGAACCAAAAATCACTATTTTTATAATATACACTGGAATTATACCATGCTTACAGCAATCCCTCGAATTTTCCACTACCCACGCACAAACAAATAAAGCTCATGTGGGTGTCAGCCACAATAAAAAATCTTATAAACCAATAAAAAACTTGAGAAAGCAATTGAAAGTTTAATTTAAGAATGCAATTTAAAAATACTGAATGATACCGTGTTTTTCATTATTTGTTCAAGCCCCTCACTTTACTGAGTGCTGGTGAACTGGGCGATCTGTTACCAAACAGTAGGCAAGTAAGTTATTATCGGAGTTACGGCTTGCATTTGCTGGAAGCGAGTGGGCAAGATAAGAGGGGTGACCGGGTGACTGCCGGCACATAATTGAGACGGACGAAAACTGACGAGGGGTGATGTGTGCAGATTTGGTTTATAGAGGGTTGTTTAGGAACCGATCAGCGGACGAGATTCAGTGCATGAAAGATTGTGCTTGGGGAGGGGATGCTCGACCTTGAGGACGGGCCTCTTGTGAATGACATCCTTGGAGACGTTTATGCAGTTCCATTTAGCCGTGAATTTGCCCCCTTCTTTCATCCGGAGAAAGTAAGAGCAACTGGAAAAGATATAGACAAACGATGTACTCTATGACAAGAAAAATTCCTTTCATCCAAGGGCTCTTTCAGTAGAAGCACCCAAACCCACACCCAGCCAGCATTACTGGAAGCCCATTTCACATCTGCGTGGTTCCTTTCAGCGCACAAGGGTGCTCTCAAAAGAACTTATTCCCAGCCATTATATGAAAATATAATAAGAATCTTCGTAGCGATTGCGCTGCTCGAATTAATTGAGAGACTCTATAACATCCGGAACGTTTTAATTACTTCCTCACGAGCCTCCTCGAATAGAAGAGATGTCTCAGAGAAAGCAACCGACAGGTTACTTGAGCGTTCAGCTCAGCGTTTCTGTTTTCTTTCACCTCACCATCATGAAAGAACTGTTCAAATTCGACTGGCATCATTCTAATCGTAATACACTTATTATTGTTGAGATTCATAGAATATCCTGAGTGAACCTCAGTTGAGATATTGAAATTTTAGAAAATGAACGTTAGTGAGACTCATCAATTGAGGAAATTACAATTTTGTAAGACTTTTTGTGTAGTTGAGAAGTTGATATTGTGGTAATTATTCATATTGAATGAAAAAGACTAAGAAATTGTCAAAAAAACCACTGATTTATTGATAATTAGAAAGACTGGTTTCGGTTATTACACCATTGTCAATCTCTGATAAACAGGTTTAGGACCGAAACCGGTCTTTCTGATTATCAATAAATCAGTGGTTTTTTGACAATTTCTTAGTCTTTTTCATTCAATTTTGTAAGAGAAGGAAAATGGCAGCAGACAATCATTTTGAGCTCTATTCATGAATGATTCTGAATGAATATATTCAAGCACAATTGGTTGCTTAGGGAGAAAAATAACCTAACAGAAACCAATAATAATCAGAACTAGCCTTAGTACTGTACCGTAGCTGGTTTGAAGATTTTTAATTGTTTCTCAAAGCGTGTTTGACTGAGAACATTTTTATGAATTATTTCTGAATAAGAATCTGAATAATTGAATAATCATTTTTACTCTTGATATTTTTTTAGATATTTCAATATTTTTTAGATATTTTTATTATTTTTTTAATAAATAATCATTGCTACTCTTGATATTTTTTTAGATATTTCAATTTAATTTAAATTGGAATATTGTGTTAATTCATGAAAGTCATGAATTGAAATATTTTAGAAAGATAATTATATTCTTTGGATTCAACAGGTATTTTAATTGAACTGAGGTCTTGAAATGGAACTATTGGTAAACCTCAAATTTCTGTAATATTTCTTGCAATATGAGTTATTTTGGAGAAGCATCAATATAATAATTTCCATGTTAACCAAGGTAGAATTTTATAGACTGGTTTAGATGTCATACTGAAGTATGACAGTCGTAAGGCTTAATGATATATTCAGGCGAGGTGGAACTTCCGTCAGGAACTCCCCACCAATAAAAGCCATACGAATTTTAGGTTAATGTTTAATTTTAAGATTTAAATTCAAGAGAAAGTTTTGAAAGTCAAAACTTTTCTATTAAAACTTTTAGCGTAGACATAATCATCATTGCCAGTTTTTTATCTTCAGCATATTACTTTTTCACAAATCAACAAATGTTTTTCACCTAATTCACAACACAATTTGATTTTTGTTTTCTCTAGTATTGCCATCAAACTTGCATACAGTATAAATATGTTTTTTTCTCTACTTTCACCTTGATTGAATTGTATAGTTATAATTATTATAGTTTAGCTTACCTTGTTAAATCAAAGTTTTTCAATTGGAAGTAATAGTATCGTTTTCTGTTTTGGTACTCGTCACAGCCACTCAAACTGTGGTTTTGCTGGTTTCGCCGAATTAGTATATTATTATGTTAAAAAAATTATACTTCTTATTCTAAAATATTACATATTGTAATCTGTATTCATTTGTGAACATTTTTTGTAAGGCAATAAATTTGATTTGATTTTCTCATTATTGATTTTTGCAGATATTATGCCTTTGTATATAGAACACTATTTTCATTTTTATCTCAGTCAGAAAATTTTTTAAATACATAAATAAATAAAGTATTTGATCCAGTTTTATTCAAAATATTGAAAGGATCTCAAGGAACCAGAGGAAAAGTTCTTACAGCATAGATGAGTGCATTTCTGAATGAAACGCATGGTTTGTAATGAATGAGCAGTAGATAAAGAAAAATAGACTACTAGAATTGAAAATCCTGTCTGTTGTGAAATACTTCATTGTTATTTGAATTCTATTGTTGCCATAGAAATTAATTTGTTCGGTTGGCGCGATCAGATCTTGATTGAATCAGCAGTCGGAAATTAAACGCGGGGCGCGCCGATAAAAATGATTTTATAAATGCGAAATTTTATGCGGAGTGTTGATATCATTGTGCGATGGTGGTTGGAAACAAATGCAACAAAGAGTGACGTTCATGAAAAGCGCAAAGATAATAATGGTGGGTTTGTTGAGGGTTGAGGGGTTTGAGCTTGTCGGGTAGTGGGAGGGGGTGGAGTAGTGGCACTCTATGGTGCTACTGCTCGTAGACAATAGTCGTAGATACAGTGCACAATTAATTTAATCCGCTGCGACAAAGTGGGGTTGTGGAAGCCGAGCATTGTGCGGCGACGACTACTCACACATGTCAGACCATTGTGCGGCGATAATCGCGTTTGTATGCAATCTGTTGATACACAGCTCTCCGCGACAGACATTGTTTGGTCACGCCAGATTACGCCCAGCGACAAAAACTCGGCGCATTCGATGCTAAATCCCATCGCGAGCGCCTCCTTCAGGATTACGTTTTGCCGCTCTTCATTTATAGACGGCGCACAGCGACTCATGGTCATTTCATCCAAACAAGCTACAACCATTTCATGTATTATAATGTACATAAATTCCAGTTTAATCCCAAAGTCGCTCTCTCAATCAATGTAGTACTGTATTGTCATCTTTTATTCAACTGTCATCTATTTATCTATTCCATAACCATTTGTGGAGATTTGTATTGAATTTTCAAGATACTTTATTTATTGTATTTTTAAAATACCAATTTTTCAGTATTCAGTGATTTTTTCAGTTCACATTCAATGTAGTATTGTCATCTTTTGTTCAACTGTCAACTTTGTTTATCTATTACATAATCATTTGTGGAGATTTGTATTGTATTTATTTTTCAAGATACTCATTTATTTATTGTATTATACTACCATTTATTTCTCAGATACCATACATAATTGTAAAAACCATCATTATTCCAAAACCGAAAACTCTTATGTTGAAATAAATCCATACTTCTTAGCATTTATCAACAGTACGGTATTCAGTATTGTAATTTACCACAAAAATGAAATGATCAGCTAATATACGAGTGTCAATGATACATTAAATGAGAAGAATCATGTATGATATTATAGTTTAATTCCTGTTGAAATCTATTGTGTTGGGTAAAACAGATTTATATAAATATACCAAGGTATATTTGGGTGAATGTAATACACTAGACAAGAATGTATATTGATTGCAAAATTGGTTTTTGAAGAGATTTACGAATATAAAATAATATAATTATAAATGAAGTAAACTAAATAAGATATGAAACTGTGAATTCTGTGCCTCCTGTAATGGTATTAGTTATTTGAGAAGAATTATGTACCATTGATGTTATTATTTGATCACAGTTGAAATCTATTGTGTTGGTCTACTTCACTTATACCTACTGTATTCATGAACCTTTTCAACAACCAATTTTACAATCACACAATATACATTTTTTTCTAGTGGTACATTACATTCCACCCAGATATACTATGAGAAATAGATTAAAAAATACTTCTAATTCTTATTTCTTCTATTATTTAGCTGGTGATGCCAAA
This sequence comes from Nilaparvata lugens, assembly GCF_014356525.2. Taxonomy (NCBI): domain Eukaryota; kingdom Metazoa; phylum Arthropoda; class Insecta; order Hemiptera; family Delphacidae; genus Nilaparvata; species Nilaparvata lugens. Next base: position 13,924,692 of record NC_052506.1, read on the forward strand.
TTACACATGAAAATTATCTAGTTATGATGTTGGTATTATTTATGCTTAATTTTAATTTATTATTTTATACTTTTGATTATAAAATCATGTATTTTCTTTTATTATGTTTTGAATATGTATTTATTGTATGGCAAATAAATGATTTATTATTTAAAAATATATATATTTAAATGATCTTGTTGAGTAGTTAAACATGGTCAAAATTAAATAACAAAATGGAACTCCTTCCTAGAGCTCAAGCTTTGCTTTTCTAGGAGGGCCTTAAATTGAGAAAAAATAAATTATCCAACGAGATTGATAAATCGTTCACCTAACGAGAACTTATCACTAACTTATTATTTTTGACTAGGTTGTTTTCAATAATGATTGGAATCAGATTGGCTTGACAAAGCCACACGAGTTTTGATAGAGCGACGAAAAGGATGACGGAGACACGATACGAATGAAAGAATAAACTCGATTATATTGAATTCAGTCTAAAGAGTGGCATTTGTGAGTGCGAGAATCATCCTTTTGTGGTGGCATTTGTCGTCTCCCCGCCCCTCTCCATCCTCCACAAAACCCACCCCCACCCCATCCAAGAGCAGCGCCACCGCTACCCCAAGTCTATAACAAAATCCCTCATATTACCCGCAGAAAATCTTTCATATATATTTTTATCACGCAGCCCGACAAATATAAAGACTAAGCCAATACCCTTTATTCCTTTCCTTATAGCGAGAAGCTCGTTTTTGTGCGAAGCCAATTGAATAAAGGCGGCCAGAAATTCCCTTTCATAGTTCTTTCTTCCCTGCACACATTCATTCATCCCTTATTCCCTTGTAGCGGATTTCCCACCCCAACACAAGACAACGATCCAATGTCTCTCGAGTCTCTTCTTGGTTGCCGCCCTCCGCCCTCGCCGCTCTATAAATTACATTTCTTTCAGCTCCTCGTCGCCGTGCGGTGCGCGCATCGCCAAATCCCTTGAATAAGCAAAAAATAAACAGCCAAATAAATAGGCAACACTGGCATGGCATTATCTAACGAGCAGCCACCTACTCCATATTCAATTCTCACCGTACTTTTGAATAGTGATGAAAAAATATTTGATTTTTCTCTCATATTTTCCAATATAAAAATAAATGATTAAGTTAATCACTGCTTCTTCTTCTAGAAAATAATCTCTTATAAAGTAGGAATTGAATATAGACAATATGGACTTCCACTCTAGATAGTATAGTAGTGGATCGTAGATCTTGAACATAAAAATTGCTTTTTTTCTTCAAGGGCTACTCTTAAATATGAATAAAAATTATAAATTTAAGTACCCTTTTTAAATTGTTCAATCACGACATGTTTCGGCTATATTATGCCATTATCAAAATTATATAATGGCATTGTATAGCCGAAACATGTGACCTTTAAAATCAAAAGGGTAGGCTACTTAGAATTATAATTTTCATTTAAAAGGGTACCTACTTAGATTTCTAATTTGTATTTATATCTTGAACATAGTCTATTATTGAAATAGAAGGTATGCCATTAAAAAATCCAATACCTGTTACCTGAAATATAAAAATATAAAATGGTGCATTTAATTCGAGTCATTTTAGCCAAGGGCCATTTCACAGTCATAGATACCTGACCAACTTTTATCAATGATTTGATTCTCTTTATTATACCTGTGTTAAGACTCTCAAATACTCAAAATGGCTGAAAAAGATTTGACCAGATAATAATATGGTAATAATACCAGATAATATGGTAATATATGACAGGGTAAGTTTGTTTTTCAAATATTGATGAAATAATGTCTAGTTTACATAGTTTACAGGTATTTAACTCAGCTTCAACTAAAGCCTCTACTGAACTTTTAACTATTAATGATTTTTTTTACTTCAACTTTGTGTGTAGTTGAGAAGTTGATATTGTTGTAATTATTCATATTAAATGAAAAACACTAAGAAATTGTCAAAAAACAACAGATTTATTGATACTTAGAAAGACCAGTTTCGGTTATTACACCATTGTCAATCTCTGATAAACTCTGACAATGGTGTAATAACCGAAACTGGTCTTTCTAAGTATCAATAAATCTGTTGTTTTTTGACAATTTCTTAGCATTTTCAACGTTTTACAGTTGAAACATAACCTATTTTTTGGACATTTTATTAATTTATTAAAATTTGGGAATGGAATAGATTTGAGCCAAGCCTGTTGTTCCTTCCTAATCATATTTATAATATGATTTGTGATTCTGTCAACGAATAAATAAATAAAAAATTTTTCATTTAATATTAATGAAATGATGACTTGTTTACTCATCTTCAACTAAAACCTTCTACCCTCTAACTAAAGCTATCCACAACCTCTACCTGGATTATACTTTCAGTTGAATATTCCACTTGGATCAAAGATACTCTCCACAATTTTTGCAAGCGATCGTAGGCAATCATTGGGCTAAGATAGTTTCGCCGGCACGTTGTCAGTCAGGTGGGGCGCGCGCTATCTCTTCCGGACGCAGGTGTGCGCGCGTGTGTGTGTGTGTGGCGTCGCGATGCATAACACGGTTGTTGATGGCAATCTCTGGCGACTATTCAGGCCACGTCCGTCGCCCAACAATCAGAGACGACGGCGCACGACAAAGGCACGGCAAATTTGCGCCCTCTCATATGCGAAGGGCGCGCACAGCACAAAGACGAGCGTGCATGCATGAACAACTCATCGGTATGACCGGAGCGAGAACTGCAACAATGCCATAATCAATTGGAGGCCTGTCGTCGTCTAGGCCCTCTTCTATTTTCTATTTCAATCGGCGGCCGCTCATCGACGACTAGGCCTACTTGCTACTTTGGCCCCACCTATCAAAAATACAGCAATTGTTTGCAGCAATCCAAATTGCTGGTGAAATCGGAAGTCGACCCAACTGAGGAGCACGTGACCGCCCTCCAAATATCTGATTCAAAACGCCTATCATGTCTGACAAGAAGGCGCTGCACTCTCTTCATTATTCCCACTTGCCAAAGCTCAACCTTCACAAAGTGAGCTATCAATCTAATATACATTTCACATTTGAGAGGAAACGCTTTCAATAACAAAAGTAAGATAGTGAATCTTTTACAGGATGTGATTTTCGTACAAAAATGAAGCTTTCACTTTTACCAAAGCATCATGAGTTTTTTCAAATAAGTAAAGGCTTATTTGTTATTACTCGTAGAAACATTGTGAAACTTGTTTCAATGTCAGATTCTAGAATGGTATATTTTTCACTGTTCTATTCACAAGTGGCTTATGGCATAGAGTTGTGGGGAAGCTCAGCAGAGTTAGGCTAGTTTCACACTCATTCGGTTCGTTTCGTTTTCGGCAAATTCCGATAAGTGTGAAACGGTAATTCGCTTAGAATTCGGTACCGAATAGAAACCGCATAGAACCGAACGCCCACTTGACTAATAAATTCTATCAGGTTTCAATTCGTTGCTATCGAGAAGCTACTACTTTCACACACTTTCGGTTCGGTTCGTTTTCGGCAAATTCCGACAAGAGTGTGAAACGATGATTCGGTTTGAATTCGGTACCGAATAGCAACCGCATAGCACCGAACGCCCCCTCGACACGAATAAGTTTCATCATATTCGAATACTAGGGAAACAGGAAAAAACAAAATCTTTTACACAAGCTTGCCTTTTTTGTTTTTATTCTAACCTGATAGCGTGATTATCTGTTTCAAAATTTTCCAAGTCAAAATCATATGGTCAATTCATTTCTGTTAGTTTACAGGAACATTTTTTTCTCTATGAATAGTTTGCTAAAAAATATGAAAGATGTAAATTAAAACTCAGGGAGAATTTTTATTTTTCAACGAATATTACATGATTTCATCAATGGAGAGAAGAGATGAAGTTTATATACCATGTGTCAAAACAAGGAACAAATTTTCAATTTAAAAAAATAATCTCTCTGAACATCCAAAATTGACATAATCAAAAATAAATTATTCAAATAATTCACAATTTTTAATCAACTTTAAAATTTTGTTGTTCAAGAAATAACATCTTACAATCTAACACCAGCTGTTATATTTAAATATACCAGCATGAACTGTGAAAATCCAAACACAGCTGTGTTTGTGAAGAAAATACCTTATTAAAACCGTACGAATTAAAACCTGACATGTATGAAAAGCCTCATTCGTTTTCGGTAACGAACCGAACCGAATGCGTGTGAAGCTAGCCTTACACTTTCTAAAAAATATTTAGACTAGCCTACAAAAAAGAGCAATCCGCTACTTGGCGGGCCTGAAGTCCATTGATTCTTGTAAACAGGCTTTTGTTGACTTAAATTATACTTCTTACGCTACCATCGATTTATATCTCCAAATTGTTAATTTTCACTCACAAGCATTTATCTGATCTGAATACAATTGCTGATATCCACACTTATAATACCAGAGGGAGAAATAAACTGTCTGTGAGACAACACCGATTGCAGCTGTATGAGAAAATGCCCTCTCATATTGAAGCAAAGTTGTTTAATGATTTACCTACCGAGCTGAAGTCCTTGTCAGATATCAGAATTTTCAAGATAGTAAAGTGTATAAATACCTTGTTTCAAAAGCCTTCCTACAGTGTGAAGGATTTTGGTGGTAGAAGGTAGCGTAGTTTGTAAGTACTCTAGTCTTCATAACTGTCTTCCATGTGTGCTTTTTTATTGTGAACTTATTATTGAATTAAAACTTATTGTTATTTATAAAGACCTGACGTTTTTCAACTGTATATTGTAAAGTGTACTGTATTGAATAAAAATATTATCTTATCTTAAAGAGGAAATCCGAATTTTATAATGTGCAGTTCAAATTAATCGATCTACCATTTTTATCAATCAACGTTTTATCTTATTGAATTGAATTTGAAATACATCTTGTGTTTATAATGATATACCGTATCAAGACCTGTTTGAGATATATTGCATGTTTTGCGAATAAACTAAATTGAAAATGACATTTATTTGGAAATTGAAACCAACTTACAATGCTGAAGGCAAGGAACTACCACCTGTATTTGACTCAATTCTTCATATTCTACCTGATTAACAATATTTAAAATTTAAAACCTGCACTTATTAGGAACGCTAACCTATAAGACCACTGTAAATTGCAGAGTATTTTGTATCCTATCCATTGATAATTATTGCTGATAAGTGATTGAGAATGCTTCATCTATTGATAAGATGAGCCACAACGCAACTTTTTGTACAAAAATTGAATGATTTGCATCATTTATCCTTCTCATTGCGGCTCATATTTTATGCACATTCTGTCGTAGGTTGATTTTATAGTCAAAACAGTAATTATTCAAAACCTCAAATAAAATCGTTCTCATCCATTCAATCAAGTTTTATATGTCTCCTTCACATATCATATAGATACAGAATGGTTCACATTGCAAACTAACGACAGATTTGTCACTCAAAACCTGGATTCCCTCATATCAGTGACAGTCAAAGTGCCCGGTACAGTGAAATTATTATTTCCATAATTTATAATGGGACTATTCATACTCGTTAGGCTGGGATGAATGACAATAGTCTAATTACAACTCATGGGAATTATATTTTCACTGTGTCGGTCATCTTCACTGATATAACAGAGCCTAGCTCAATTCGTTCAATTTAATCAATCCCAGTATTCCAGATGAAGTCATCAAGCAAAGCAGTAAATAATTACAATAACTGCAAGTTTACTCGTTTCTAGTCTTTCAATGCTGTTATGTCGCATCTACTTGTTGGCCCAATGTCTACCATCGCCAGTGTGTGAATGAGTGGTTTGTCAGCGCTGGCCTACACTTGCCACGTTGGGTTACCAGGCTGGGCCAACATGTAAATGCGGCATTACAGTGATGCGCAAGCGCAAGGATGTGAAAGCAGCACAGCAAATAGGGCATAAGTTACATTTGTTTGGCCAAATAAACAACTTGTAGTTTACTGGTCACAACACTATCTGCTGCTCACTTTGACAGCAGTGAAATTCAAGTTTCCACAGTAAGAACATAACCTATTTTTATAGACATGTTATTATAATTATATCAAAATTTCGGAACAGGATAGTTTTGGGCTATGCTTGTTGTTCTTTCCTGATCATATTCATATGATTTGTAATTGTATTAACAAATAAATGAATCCCAATCACATCAATAATTGATGCCTCACTAATTATGCTGTATTGAAAACAATCACCTACCTATATACTGTGTAGTATATAAATGATGCATACTATTAGTTCAATTAAATTATATGTTCATTTGAGGCTGTGTAATCACACCCAAATTATTTTTACCAACAATTTATTGGCTTTTGGGCCAATAATATAGTTCAAACAATTGCAATATAATACTCCTATTTTTAAATAAGTAGTTTTGATAAAATATTGGTGCAAATTTAGAGTATTTATGGCATAATAGAAAATTATAGCAAAATCAATCAACTACATACAGGCCATGAAAATAGAAAATTCTAGTGAACAACAGAATTGAGTTGAGATTTGAAGAAATTGATTTGAACATGCATCCCTTATACATGTTAACTATAAAACGCACTCAGCAATATATTAAATATATTCTTTCAATAGAATACTACTAAACAATAGTAAAAGCCAAGGAGCATTGAAAAATAATTTTCAAGTTGAATACACAGCCTCAAATCCAAACTTAAATTTCAGCAATTTTGATTCTTTCTGTGTTGTTTTTTCAACTTAAATATCCATAGCAAATGAAAAAGACTTGATATTGTCAAAACCTAATCGAAATCTAATTTAATAAAAATGGTTCATCTTTCTCATTGCCAAGTTATATTAATTTTCTAAAACAATCAAATATTTGAACCATAGGTGAAAATCCTGCTACTATACGTTATTACATCCCACACAGGAAATAGGTATTAAACAGCGCATTTAATCAATTTATATTCTAGAATAGATATCAAAAATAGAATAAATTAATTTTCAATCAAGTTTGCTAGGTAGAATATACACACATGTGTGTAAAATAGTGTGTATTCGATAAAACTTTTTCATCATTTGTAAAATTGAGAGCTTTCATGAAGCATAATTACATGGAGATTTCCTCATTGAAAAAACAAACAATAGCTGAAAACTAGGGCAATTAATTCAGACAAAAATATGGATTTTTGGAAGTTTTCTATAATTTTCGAACAATTGATAAATATGAATATAATTTTCCAAGTCAAAGAAAGTCATTCATCATACTTATCGATAGTAAAAAAAAGTATTCAAAAATTAAAACTTCATTCTGTGTGGGAACTGGTTGGTTCTCAAACCAAACATGGTGCACAGGTATTTTCTAAGCAAAATACTGTCCTTCTCGGTCTTAATGGCCTTCATGAGCTGTTTGTCGATTACCTTCTGGTCGGACTTCCTCTGGTCGGAAGGCTTGTACTGCTCCTTCTTGGCCACGAACGGGTCGCCGTCCTCCTTCTTGGCGCGCTTCGCCCTCAGTCTCTTGAAGTAGGCATCGTCGACGTTCGATGGAATTTCCACTTTGGAGATGTCGATCTTAGTGGATGTGGCAATCACATAGGACTGGTGGATGCGACGCAGAGGAACACCGTTCAGTGTGAAGGGACCAGTGATGAGGAGCAGACCGCTAGGGAGCTGCTTGAGGAAGACTGCCCTCTTGCCCTTGTGGACACCGGCCAGCAGGATGACCACCTTGCCGGGCTGCAGACTTGAGCGCAGCGAGCGCTTGTGTTGCCTGAAGCACTTCTTGGCAGGGTGCTTCCTGATTCTGTCGCACGTCGGGTACGAACTGGTCTTCTTTGCCAAACTGACGATTCGCTTGCCTCCGTTCTTCTCGCCGCCGATCGTCTTCTCCTTGGTCAGCTGCTTCTTTGGCTTCTCTTTCTTCGGGTTCTTCTTGTCGACAAACTTCCATAGGGCCTTCTTATGGAACATCTTTGTGCGGCTGAACCTGTAGAGGCCGTTGCCAAGGTCGTAGTTCCTTGGTGCACCATATTTCTTGCCGGTGGCGGCTTTAGCAGCGGGCTTGGCAGCGGCCACCTTCTTCTCTGGATTCGTCATCTCTCCTGCAACATTAACAAACAAAATTGCCTCATTAATAAACCAATGAAAATTAAGATTAAAGACTGAATCTTTAATTTAAAAAAATACACTATGACTTCGCAAGTTCTTATTTGAAGTAACCAACGAATAATACGTTTTTTCAGTTGGCACAACAGGACAGGAAGCTTACTCAATTCGCCAACCCAATAAGCCAATCGGAGAGCATCCTGTGCTGTCGTGCCGACTGAAAAAACGCCTCGTGTGGCTTGTCCCTAAGACGTGTTTTAGTTTTAACAAAAGAATTCAATTATGTGACGTCTGAAGTTGAAAGTTTATGTAGGCAGATCGATCTTGCACTAGTAGACAATTGAAATACTATAGTGAGGTCCAAATTATAATGGCAGTGGAGAAAGATAGCAGAAGAACGTTGCCGATCCTCTGTCTTTTTATATATAGACGGTAGCTATTATAGCGAATCAATACCGATTCGTAGAAAGTTGCAGTGGAGGCCGGGAAATGAGCGAAAGTATCACAATGAGCTTAGTTTTAAAGTGAGGAGACGACAGAATTGGATCGACCCGAAGGATGACCTTAGATATTTGCTAGCCTTGATTCATGAATTTGCGCCTACAGATCTATTAAGTACTAAGATAGAGAATAAAGAGCCGTGGTACGATTTGGACTGTGAGCGGAAAAGGAGTCTTTTTCTCTCTTGAAAGCTTATCGAAAAACCAAGTCTGAGACTATTAGAAGCAGATACTTAGAAACTAATAAAGCTTTTAAACAGTTATGTTCAAGAAAAAAGAAAACGTATTGGTTGGCATTAACGGAGAAGTTTAAAACAGTTAACGATTCAAGCGAGTTTTGGAAACTGGTGAGATGTTTTAAAAAATGGAGCTTCAGAGTTGGAAATGATATCTCACTGGAGGACTAGGTACATCACTTTGATAAACTATTAAACCCAGTTCTAACTGCAAATAGAATATTGTATGCTGAACCGTACATCTTGGATGAAATTCTGGACACGCCAATTGTTTTGCAGGACCTGAATAAGGTGCTTGCTAAAGCCAAAGAAAATAAAGCGCCTGCTGAGACAACGAGTAACAAACGAGTTTTTCAAAAATGCTCCCACAGTCTTTTTGGAGAAATTAACAGACGTTTTCAACCGTTTTTTCGACTCTTCTGACTTCCCTGGTTGCTTCAAGGAATCAATTCTATTCACAAAAAAGGAGACAGCGAACTTTCGAGGAATATCATTCTGCAATGCAGTGTATAAACTGTTTACTGGAACCTTGCTTGACAGGCTGGAGAAATGGATGACACAACACCAAGTCTTACGCGAATTCCAGGCGGGCTTCAGGAAGTCTGCCCTCTTGCCCTTGTGGACACCGGCCAGCAGGATGACCACCTTGCCGGGCTGCAGACTTGAGCGCAGCGAGCGCTTGTGTTGCCTGAAGCACTTCTTGGCAGGGTGCTTCCTGATTCTGTCGCACGTCGGGTACGAACTGGTCTTCTTTGCCAAACTGACGATTCGCTTGCCTCCGTTCTTCTCGCCGCCGATCGTCTTCTCCTTGGTCAGCTGCTTCTTTGGCTTCTCTTTCTTCGGGTTCTTCTTGTCGACAAACTTCCATAGGGCCTTCTTATGGAACATCTTTGTGCGGCTGAACCTGTAGAGGCCGTTGCCAAGGTCGTAGTTCCTTGGTGCACCATATTTCTTGCCGGTGGCGGCTTTAGCAGCGGGCTTGGCAGCGGCCACCTTCTTCTCTGGATTCGTCATCTCTCCTGCAACATTAACAAACAAAATTGCCTCATTAATAAACCAATGAAAATTAAGATTAAAGACTGAATCTTTAATTTAAAAAATACACTATGACTTCGCAAGTTCTTATTTGAAGTAACCAACGAATAATACGTTTTTTCAGTTGGCACAACAGGACAGGAAGCTTACTCAATTCGCCAACCCAATAAGCCAATCGGAGAGCATCCTGTGCTGTCGTGCCGACTGAAAAAACGCCTCGTGTGGCTTGTCCCTAAGACGTGTTTTAGTTTTAACAAAAGAATTCAATTATGTGACGTCTGAAGTTGAAAGTTTATGTAGGCAGACCTTGCACTAGTAGACAATTGAAATACTATAGTGAGGTCCACATTATAATGGCAGTGGAGAAAGATAGCAGAACAACGTTGCCGATCCTCTGTCTTTTTGGAGAAATTAACAGACGTTTTCAACCGTTTTTTTCGACTCTTCTGACTTCCCTGGTTGCTTCAAGGAATCAATTCTATTCACAAAAAAGGAGACAGCGAACTTTCGAGGAATATCATTCTGCAATGCAGTGTATAAACTGTTTACTGGAACCTTGCTTGACAGGCTGGAGAAATGGATGACACAACACCAAGTCTTACGCGAATTCCAGGCGGGCTTCAGGAAGTCTTATTCCACCATAGACAACATAGGCCTATTCAATATCATGAGTATTGTCAACATCAAACTATGTGGTCGTGGAAATAAAGTATATGCCTTCTTCGTCGACTTCTCAGCTGCTTTCGACAGGATAGACAGGCAGGCGCTGTTTTACAAATTGTCAGTACTAGGAGTATCCTACAAGATGCTAAATGCACTTCGAAATCTGTATGATTCGTCAACAGCTAGAGTTTGGGGGCATCAGGGGCTGTCGGGAAGATTTGAAACACGAACCGGCGTAAAGCAAGACTGCCTGATGAGTCCCTTGCTGTTTTCTTTATTCGTGAATGATTTGGAGGATTGGCTGGATGGAGGGGTCAATGTTGGGGGTGTCTACATAAAGTTGTTAGCGTACGCGGACGATATAGTTCTCCTGGCATCGGACAGACTCTCTTTGAGAAGGATGATAGCTGGCTTGGAGAGATACTGCAACAGTTGTGATCTTCAGGAAAGGAGGAAAAATAAGCAGAAATGAGGTTTGGCTGTACAACAATGAGCCAATTGAAGTGGTGAACAGCTACAAGTATCTTGGAGTGACATTGACGTCCAGATTGTCATTGACAGAACACTTCAGGGAGAGGTCGTCGGCAGCAAAAATCTCATTGAATATTTTCAATGGTCTGTTTTCACAGAAAAACATTCCCTGCAAATCGAATATTGTATGCTGAACCGTACATCTTGGATGAAATTCTGGACACGCCAATTGTTTTGCAGGACCTGAATAAGGTGCTTGCTAAAGCCAAAGAAAATAAAGCGCCTGCTGAGACAACGAGTAACAAACGAGTTTTTCAAAAATGCTCCCACAGTCTTTTTGGAGAAATTAACAGACGTTTTCAACCGTTTTTTCGACTCTTCTGACTTCCCTGGTTGCTTCAAGGAATCAATTCTATTCACAAAAAAGGAGACAGCGAACTTTCGAGGAATATCATTCTGCAATGCAGTGTATAAACTGTTTACTGGAACCTTGCTTGACAGGCTGGAGAAATGGATGACACAACACCAAGTCTTACGCGAATTCCAGGCGGGCTTCAGGAAGTCTTATTCCACCATAGACAACATAGGCCTATTCAATATCATGAGTATTGTCAACATCAAACTATGTGGTCGTGGAAATAAAGTATATGCCTTCTTCGTCGACTTCTCAGCTGCTTTCGACAGGATAGACAGGCAGGCGCTGTTTTACAAATTGTCAGTACTAGGAGTATCCTACAAGATGCTAAATGCACTTCGAAATCTGTATGATTCGTCAACAGCTAGAGTTTGGGGGCATCAGGGGCTGTCGGGAAGATTTGAAACACGAACCGGCGTAAAGCAAGACTGCCTGATGAGTCCCTTGCTGTTTTCTTTATTCGTGAATGATTTGGAGGATTGGCTGGATGGAGGGGTCAATGTTGGGGGTGTCTACATAAAGTTGTTAGCGTACGCGGACGATATAGTTCTCCTGGCATCGGACAGACTCTCTTTGAGAAGGATGATAGCTGGCTTGGAGAGATACTGCAACAGTTGTGATCTTCAGGAAAGGAGGAAAAATAAGCAGAAATGAGGTTTGGCTGTACAACAATGAGCCAATTGAAGTGGTGAACAGCTACAAGTATCTTGGAGTGACATTGACGTCCAGATTGTCATTGACAGAACACTTCAGGGAGAGGTCGTCGGCAGCAAAAATCTCATTGAATATTTTCAATGGTCTGTTTTCACAGAAAAACATTCCCTGCAAATCGAAGCTAGGAGTATTTGAAGCAATGGCGCGTTCTACAGTGTGCTATGGCGCTCAAATATGGGGAGGAAAGATGGATGAGGAAGTTGAAAAGGTTCAACGTCTTTTCCTTAAGAAGGTTTTCAATCAACCTATGTGGGCGCCAAACTACTGCCTATTACTCGAGACTGCACTGCTCCCACTCTTTGTCTATACATTAAGGCTCCACTTCAAGTATATGAAGAGATGCATGAATCTGCCTGATAACAGGTATCCGCATATTCTGCTCAAGGAGACTATGGAGAGGAAAGTGTTTGTGTACAGAGACTGGATGGATATGGAAACGGCTTATGGGGTCTCAGAAACGGAATTCCTTGCGGGTGATGTTGAGGCTCTTGTTATCAGAGTCACTGAGGGACTGAAAGAGGGACTCAGAGGCAGACTTCAGAGAAGCCAGCGATACTCCCTGTATCCAGAACTGACGCAATTCACAAACTATGTGTATGAACCAGTGGACTTCACATTGATCAAGTGGTTCATGAAGTCAAGGACCGAGCTCATTCGTCTCAACAAATATTCCCACAGGCAGGATGTAAGGATCTGTTCTCTATGCAACATGAAGGAGGAAGAGGATGTAGTCCACTTCATAGCCAGGTGCCCGGTGCTTGCAGAGTTCAGAAAGCGATACTTCGGAAAAACTTTGCTTGCTGTAGAGGAGCTGAAGACGTACCTGAATGGTGACAACTGGATGCTGATAGGACAATACTGCAGAGATGCTTGGGCGTACAGATATTTCTTGATTCAAGAATTCAATTTTTAATCCATACACACAAGATGTACTATTACCCTCTCTTCCTCTGTAAAATAGTATTTTCCAATCTTATTTTTTGTATATATTGTCAATTTTTAAAATAAATAAATAATATTAAAATTCATATATAAAAGCTTGCCAACACCTCCTGACGGCACTCAGCCAAGGAGAAAATGCTGACAATAAAAATGTATTAACATTTACTTGATTATTTTCTAAAATGTAATGAAATTTCGTTCAATAAAAGCCTTTATTTATTTATTTTATTATTTATTTATTTTATTATTTATTTATTTATAGACGGTAGCTGGTACAGGTTTATTGATAATATCAACTGTTCATTCTCGTTTAAAATAATCAATTATATTCTATTAAGCAAGAAATTATATTTTTCAATAATTTCATAATGAATTTCAATGATGAAGATGAAATATCTTGTTAATTAATTATTAATTCTACATTGTTAAGAGACGATCTGGCAACAGAGCAATACCATTGCTAATCAAACACTGCCATTATAACGTGGACGTCACCATAGTCACATTATGGACAAAATTGGTTGTAATACTGAAAGATGAGATGAGAAACTTTAAAGATGAAATTAAACTGTAGATGAACAAGAAGCATTTACATTATTCAATAATTTTCTACTATTAACGTTTCTTGAGCTTTACAATAAAATCAAGATTTAATTCAAGTCAATAGAATTGTAAGCTAACTTGAAATATGATTGGTAAAAACAATATTCTAGTTCATTTTCATTGATAAAAATAATTAATCAATTTACTGGAAGTTGCTAAATGTTTAATTTAACAATTACAACATTACAAAACATGATTTCCTGCCATAAGTTGTTCACCAACTTACTATGTGACAGGTTACGACATGAAACCAGGCCCTGTATTGTGAAAAATTGAAAAAGTAAACAGCAGTTATTAAGTTCCAGTTTTTTTCATATAAGGAATCCCTGAACATTAAATAAACACATGATGTGGTGCAAAGCTAAAATTGATCATTTTTTTCTAATTTAGGATAATTATTCTAGCATCAGCGTTGAGGTAGTGCGTGTGTAATGGATAGTACTTGGGTGATTTGATGAGAGGACTAAACGCCCATGCCTATCACCGGGAATGGAACCCGCGACCTGTTAAGGTAAGCAGACTGAAAAGTGCAACGCATTAATCGTATTGTCTGATTTGACCGGCAGAATTATTATAATTTGTAGTGTAGGTAGTCTATATTATTCAATTGATCATGTTTAGCAATTTATTCAGGTTGTAAATCAAGAATCATGCTTGAATCGGTCATCGATCATGTCAGAATCGGTTTGCATAATCCCTAGCAATGCAAGTAAAATATTGTAACACTAAACTGACTATTATATGGATAACCATCCATAGTTAGTCTTAATGATAATTTGAAAAAAAATTCTTTTCCATAACTCAAGCATCAATATTTTTGCTTATAAGATGCTCATATGAGTTACAAGTATTTTTATAAAACAAAAGAAACATAGTATTAATTCAAAGATTCAAGTTCTCAACCAATGTTGTAAAATGTGTCAGCTGTCTGTAACCTAACCTAACAACCTCAAATTGGTGGTCTCTTTATAAGCCATCGAGTATGCTGCCAAAATTAGACATGTAGCAACAAAGTTTTATAAAGAGAAAGGAGTAGCCTAGCACATAGGCTACTTAATTTTGCTATTTTATTTGAACTATAAAAGAATGGATAACAAAGTAGAATCAGTTGAATATGTAGAAGCTGGATAGAACACTAGTAAGAATAGCTTCAAGTGAGTACATTACTATTCCTATTGTTTCACCAATTAGGAAGCAAGGCAGAATAAATTCAATCTAAATTCTAGCTGTACAGGTTAGGATTAGAATCATCAAATCAAAGCTAGATTAAATTATGTAGGCATAGCCATAGGGGCCCCAAGCTGAGCATAAAAAATTCAATGATATTCAATCGTTAGGCTAATGTAACAGATCAATCTTAGAAATACAAAACATATTAAAATAATCGCATATTGATGAATAAGGCAAATACTGAGTTAATAGATGTTCAAGTTGAAAGATGTCTCAATGTGGTTGGCTAGTAACATAACCTTACCGAATTCAATCACTTGATCTTGGCTAAACCATTTGTAAGACTTATAATGGTAAGCTATTTTAATATTTACTCAACAAATAATAGAGCTTTAAATTGAGAAAAAGTAATATTTATTTACGGAGGTAAATACTTGGTTATAAATAGGACATGGGTAACACGACATACGTATAGACTAGGGTGGACTAGTTCTTACAACTAGAATAGAATCGAAGCACGAACAATTAAATCAAAGTATATATTTGATTAATAATCTCTAAATTTTAGATGAATATAAATTTTGCTTTTATTAATTACCTTTTAATTCCAATTTATAGATTAAAACACGTGGACGATAACCCCAGCGGAAACACCGACGCCTGAAATGAAAGATTTGGCTGGAGCAGCGGTACCAACTTGATGAGTCGATACTGACTTCACTTTCTGAAAAGACAAACTTCGAATGTATTTATTATTGCCGTAATATTAGTTTTTGATACTATTCATGCAAGATTTAATTCTTATCATATTATTCTGTACTTATTTGTTGAAAAAAAACACGATTTACAAGAAACGTTATCACGGTATTGATTTTCGAAGGAAACATGGTTGCATGGATTCACGAGGACCGCCAAATTCAAACTTCATCGGCTGAAGGTCTGAATTACTTTTTGTTCTTTGTAGAACAAATAAGACATAATTGGATTTTAGACGGAAAGAATATTATATTTATTCGCTTCATTCCTGATTCTAGTATTGATAGGATGAATGATAATTGTTAATGAGTGAATTATCGAAAATTATCAAAACATCTCAAATAATATTAATTACATATTGACATTCAAAAGCTAAAACGCAACCTCCCTAACCTTTCCTTCACACATTTTTCTTCTAGGCCTAATTTTATTATTTTTAGGCTCAAAAAAGACAACCTACATTCATGTTATAATGATTGGTCTATCTTCCTTTAATTTATTACAGTAGTCCTGTTAGCTCACTAATGATACCATACAATATAATAATAGAATGTTTTCTCACTTGAAAAAAAAGTATACGGTAGTAGGTTAATAAAAAAATGCAAAAAGAGTAGCAAGGTTTATGAAATAATTCATTGACAGAATGAATGAAAAAAAATTGATTCATTTTATTTTATTTTTCACTTCCTCTAGTCTAACTAGCAGGAATAAAAATAAATTGTTATTAATAGAAATATAAAATGTTTTTTATCATAATAAATGAACCGCCACAGTTCATAAGCAACTATTTCTAACAGGCCACAATCACCCTTCTTCACAAGAGGAAAGTGTTGAATCTAATGAATTATTAGGGAGAAAGTAACTGCATCGTTGCATCGTGATCATTGAATGGAAAACTTTTTTATTATTAATGGGTGCTTATTGATACACAATTAATTTAAATGATTGGGAGAGTACTAGGCTACAGGCACAACCCAAAACTGTCCATCCCACGACTTGTACTAGTTTGAGGATCGAGGATATTCAGTACGGTACAGAGGTAATTAGTATGGTTATTATTTCTGGATTTTTCCTATTATCTTATGGCAATCATACTTCGATATCTTGTGAGACCAGACTCCTAAAAGAAAGAGAAATGTTGTTTCAGATTAATAAAAATAATATAAAAAATGTTGTTCAATTTTCATTTAAGTCATTTTTAAACTTTAAAACATTTCAACGACTAGTTTCGGCCTACTTTGGCCATTTTTAAGTTAGAGTTTATTTACTTTTATATTGTTTTTATTAATTTCAATGAAATAGCCCAAACAAGTAAAGTATAATAAGTTGAATATGTAGAAGCTGGATAGAACACTAGTAAGAATAGCTTCAAGTGAGCACATTACTATTCCTATTGTTTCACTAATTATGAAGCAAGGCAGAATAAATTCAATCTAAATTCTAGCTGTACAGGTTAGGATTAGAATCATCAAATCAAAGCTAGATTAAATTATGTAGGCATAGCCATAGGGGCCCCAAGCTGAGCATAAAAAATTCAATGATATTCAATCGTTAGGCTAATGTAACAGATCAATCTTAGAAATACAAAACATATTAAAATAATCGCATATTGATGAATAAGGCAAATACTGAGTTAATAGATGTTCAAGTTGAAAGATGTCTCAATGTGGTTGGCTAGTGACATAACCTTACCGAATTCAATCACTTGATCTTGGCTAAACCATTTGTAAGACTTATAATGGTAAGCTATTTTAATATTTACTCAACAAATAATAGAGCTTTAAATTGAGAAAAAGTTATATTTATTTACGGAGGTAAATACTTGGTTATAAATAGGACATGGGTAACACGACATACGTATAGACTAGGGAGGACTAGTTCTTACAACTAGAATAGAATCGAAGCACCAACAATTAAATCAAAGTATATATTTGATTAATAATCTCTAAATTTTAAATAAATATGAATTTTGCTTTTATTAATTACCTTTTAATTCCAATTTATAGATTAAAACACGTGGACGATAACCCCAGCGGAAACACCGACGCCTGAAATGAAAGATTTGGCTGGAGCAGCGGTACCAACTTGATGAGTCGATACTGATTTCACTTTCTGAAAAGACAAACTTTGAATACATTTATTATTGCCGAAATATTAGTTTTTGATACTATTCATGCCAGATTTAATTCTTATCATATTATTCTGTATTTATTTGATGAAAAGAAACACGATTTACAAGAAACGTTATCACTATTGATTTTCGAAGGAAACATGGTTGCATGGATTCATGAGGACCGCCAAATTCAAACTTCATCAGCTGAAGGTCTGAATTACTTTTTGTTCTTTGTAGAACAAATAAGACATAATTGGATTTTAGACGGAAAGAATATTATATTTATTCGCTTCATTCCTGATTCTAGTATTGATAGGATGAATGATAATTGTTAATGAGTGAATTATCGAAAATTATCAAAACATCTCAAATAATATTTACATATTGACATTCAAAAGCTAAAACGCAACCTCCCTAACCTTTCCTTCAACACATTTTTCTTCTAGGCCTAATTTTATTATTTTTAGGCTCAAAAAAGACAACCTACATTCATGTTATAATGATTGGTCTATCTTCCTTTAATTTATTACAGTAGTCCTGTTAGCTCACTAATGATACCATACATAATAATAGAATGTTTTCTCACTTGAAAAAAAAGTATACGGTAGTAGGTTAATAAAAAAATGCAAAAAGAGTAGCAATGTTTATGAAATAATTCATTGACAGAATGAATGAAAAAAAATTGATTCATTTTATTTTATTTTCCACTTCCTCTAGTCTAACTAGCAGGAATAAAAATAAATTGTTATTAATAGAAATATAAAATGTTTTTTATCATAATAAATGAACCGCCACAGTTCATAAGCAACTATTTCTAACAGGCCACAATCACCCTTCTTCACAAGAGGAAAGTGTTGAATCTAATGATTTATTAGGGAGAAAGTAACTGCATCGTTGCATCGTGATCATTGAATGGAAAACTTTTTTTATTATTAATGGGTGCTTATTGATACACAATTAATTTAAATGATTGGGAGAGTACTAGGCTACAGGCACAACCCAAAACTGTCCATCCCACGACTTGTACTAGTTTGAGGATCGAGGATATTCAGTACGGTACAGAGGTAATTAGTATGGTTATTATTTCTGGATTTTTCCTATTATCTTATGGCAATCATACTTCGATATCTTGTGAGACCAGACTCCTAAAAGAAAGAGAAATGTTGTTTCAGATTAATAAAAATAATATAAAAAATGTTGTTCAATTTTCATTTAAGTCATTTTTAAACTTTAAAACATTTCAACGACTAGTTTCGGCCTACTTTGGCCATTTTTAAGTTAGAGTTTATTTACTTTTATATTGTTTTTATTAATTTCAATGAAATAGCCCAAACAAGTAAAGTATAATAATGATATCGAGTGACCTGGCTGGCTCATGTCTGGTGTCAGAGTTTTCATGTCGCAACTGATCAATTTCAGGGCCTCTGACATGACCTAACGACTGCTTTTAAGCAGCCGGGACCGACGACTTAACGTGTCTATCCGAAACACGGGAGTGGCCCGAGATAAATATCTTGCCCGGGCCGGGATTTGAACCCGGGCCTCTGAATAATAAATCACAAGTGAAGTGATTTTATTGTTTTAGTTGTATATGTTCTCAAATATTTCGCGAGAGAAGACACAGTATCACATTCATCATATTATCGAGTAGTAGGTTTATAAAATAGAATTAAAGTACCCTTTAAAATTTGAAAAATATTTAAAAAGCAAGAATACAAATTGTAATTTTATAATGGTGTGATCACCGAAACTAGTAGTTACATTACAATTTGTATTCTTGGTTTTTAATATTTTTTTAATTTTAAAGGGTACTATAATTCTATTTTATAAATACAAATAAGTAGCCCTGAATTCATACAGTTTAAAGCAAGTAGTAGGTATTTGATTAGTTAGTAGAATATTATATAATAATTTGTATAAGATAGGCCTTCTACGGTATACAAATTCATACTTCCAGGCTAAATTTCATTATTCTAAAATATCTGTTCCTCAACTACTTAATAAATTTATTATGTTATTAGTTTTCTAGGAAGCAGTATTCTTTTCTGAGGAAGGAGAAAGTTGTGGTTTCGTGTATTGACGCTCAACCAATGAACGGTCGCCATAGAATTGCCAATAAAAGCAAAGCCACCCTTGTGGGTTCCAAAGCGTCGATAGTTATCGCGGCTGAGTTATGGAGAATATCTGAAAGAAAAGTCGCGCATTATGATGTTTTGGCGGTCAGCGGCCGGACACAGGGTTTCATATTTCTCTCAGATCCTGCCTTTTGCCGCGTCCAGAAATATTGCCTGACGCGTCGTGCCCTCTTGCCTGCGATAACTGCAAACGAGTTTTCTTTCCCGCTTCCGGTTGGACGTCTTCTCCGAATATTTCACCCCGCTTCTTATAATTAAGATACCGGCCAAAAGCACTCACTCCCCTCTTTGATTTATTCTCGATAAATTCACCTTTACTTCGACCCTGCTTACACCCACTCGTTGTTCACGCCACTAGACTTTACAGATATGCAAAGGAAACTGCTGAAGGGAAACGCTTCAGCCAATAAAGGCGCAAAACTCTCCATTTTGCTACGAAAAAGTCCAGCTGAAACCAGCCGTTTTATAGCCATCAAAATACTATCACAACTTACAAAATGGAAATCCTAAACTACATGTTTGGAATTCCTTCTTTGGAGTTCTCTCTATAAAATGATACAGTATGGCGAATAATATATTGCATGAGATATGAAAAGCTCTAAATATAGAGATTACAACATCGAAAATCTCTATGAATGATATGGCGAATAATATATTGTGATATATGAAAAGCTCTAAATGTAGACATTCCAACATCTAAAATATATTTCAAAAATTGATCAAATAAACCTGCGGCGGCTCTTGTTCTCCAAGTTTCCTATTTGTTAGTTGATCCCTCAAGGTAATTCATCTGATAGGTGTGGAGTTCCTTGAAAACTATATTATGGATTTTAATTTTCTTAGATGATTGTATTTAAAAGAGAGCTTGCATCTGTGTTTGATTATAAGTTGATTATGTCGTAATTGAAGTGTTCAAAAGTGATTATTAACAAGCAGTTCGTAAAGGAAACAAACATTGAAGGGGATTATAGGTTATTCCTTAAAAATCACTTTTTATAAAATTCAGCTTTATATAAAAATAGCAGTTTCTCAATCTATTTTTTTTTTCAATAATACAGTAGCAGTAGGTTTTGGAAAGTGCTATTGAACATGGAAATGATATATTTTTATATTCTCTTAAAATATTTTTTTATATTTTCTATTTTAAAATGTTCTAATTTTGAAAGATGAAAATCTTCTTTTTGCTACTTATTTTTAAAAGGATTTCATTTTTATAAAAAAACTTTATGATAAAAGAAGGAATCATTGCAATCTGGATATCATTCTGGTACGGTAATACTAATGATTTTTTATTTGATCAACAATATTCAATTTAGCATATTCATTGGAGCTTAGTCAATTTCCACTCATTTTTTTGACTTTTGGAATCCGATATTTTTATGTGAAAATGTTAAAAATGTACAGCCTGAAGTGATGTTCCATCACAGTATAGAAGAAGAATGATAAACAAACCATAATTACTACCATAATACTACCATAATTATTTATAATTCATTCATTATTTTATTCATTATATAAATAATTATATTATTTATTCATTATATACCACCTTTTTTATCACGAAGAGACAGAACAATTCATAGGTAAGTATGAAGAATAACCTATAGAAGTTTTATGTCTCGTATGATTATAATAAAAACAGTAAATTATACATCCATCACAATATTTTTTATGGAATTTCGATATTATTTTATTATAAGTTTGTGTCGATGATTGATAATTGTAATGGACATTCCAAAATATTATTTTTATCCTATTCCTTGATATGAATAGAAACTACGTTTTTGTGCCCTGTTCTGTTTTTGG
This sequence comes from Nilaparvata lugens, assembly GCF_014356525.2. NCBI lineage: Eukaryota > Metazoa > Arthropoda > Insecta > Hemiptera > Delphacidae > Nilaparvata > Nilaparvata lugens. The sequence goes on from NC_052506.1 coordinate 13,946,331, forward strand.
GAGGTGAGGAGCCTCTTCAGTTTGTGAATATAAATTGAAATAAGTAAAAAATTTCAATTAAAATTAAAAAAAAAATCAAGCAAAAATCTCCTTTCACCTTCACGATTGAAAACTGAACTGTATTTAAATTTCCTCACTTGAGAATGTGCTTACACTTTCATGGCATGAGCATCACTTTCAATAATTGTTTCATGAATGATGAAAATAATATATTTCGCTAAATTTATCGCTCAAAAATTGGCTTCGTGGTTATTTGAAATCCAACTAAAGCTCAACTCTCATCATTATCCTTTGCATTACTCATGCACAAGCCACCATCAAAATCTCAACACTTTTTTGATGTGTTATCTGATAATAAATATTATTATAGTGATTTCATTAGAAACAAATCCAATTTTGCGTGAAATATTTCCCATACAATGTACAAGTTTTGTGGAATCATGAGGAATGGACATTTTGAAAGGTTTGTTTTATCACTTACCAATGACATCCAGTGAGGCAGCATCATTGAATAAATATGTAATCTCTTCAAACTCAGCATAGAAGCAATAACTACTAACTCTGGATAATACTCTGGTGAGGGCAAATTCTATGTTTCAACTCTCATAAATTTACAAAATATAATAAATTCAATTTTAAGTTATATAAATATAGCCTGATAATATTTTTAACAGAATTTATTCTGACTAGAATCATGCTATTCAATTGATTCCGAACCCATACTTCTATACTTCAATTTATTCAACTTACGTTTTAATATTTAATATAATTAATAGGTAAAGAGCACTATTCAAGGATTTATAAAGAATCGGGGAAAATCTTGGACAGTGTTATTTCTATCTGTGAGGACTCCTTATAACCATTCCATTCTCTTTGGACTCATGGAATGATGCGATATTCAAGTGATAATTCAATCACTGAACTCAAGCTATGATGGTTACTGATGTACGCAATAAAGCTTCAGATTCGTATCAAAGGCTCATAAATTCTATCATTTACCAGGCAATTCACAGGCTGCATTGCACTAAATATCAGTAATTGACACAGCTCGCATTTCGAATGCACAATGCAGTATTACTCCTTTTATCTGGGAACAAGATGACTTGTTGCACTTGAAATATCGGTGTTTATTTTCTATACATCTCTTTATCATTAATAAATTAATACATTAATAATTATTTGTAATGACAGTAAATTTTTGAGTTTCACATAAGAATACAAAAAAATGTTTTTGTCTATCAGCCGAAAATGAATATTAATTCATTTCACTATCGCACATATCAATTCTTACCATTATGTTCATGTCCAACATAACTCAAATACTTTATTTTAAAAAGGTGTGGGTTATTTTTCACATAGAAATATTCAACTTTCAAATTATATTAATTAGTAACAATAAGATGGATAGTGAACAGTATAGACTAATCTTACGGCCAGTTTCCGAGCTCGGGATTTGGCTAAGTCCTAGACTTTAAACAGCTGGAGTCAGAAAATTGGCTTCCCGAAACGGGTCGTAGTCGCAGTCATTGTCACAGTCACGTTTGAATTAAATTTCAAAAAACTAGAAAATTAAACACAAAATAGAATAAAGAGAAAATAATTTAAAGTTTCAGCTATTTTGAATTATCTAGAAATGTTTAATTTCGTCAAGGAAAAACGTTTCCAATGATAGAAATGAGAAGATAAAAACTGCGATTCCTGTTATAAAAATGTTTCCGTTTTGGAAAGCTAATTTTCTGACTTCAGCTGTTTATAGTCTAGAACTTAGCTAAATCCCGAGCTCGGAAACCGGCCCTTATAGTCTTGGTTTTCTGATACTTCCTTGCGATTGAATTATCAATTTGCTTGGGGTTAAGTGGATGAGACGCAACAATATATACATTCCTCATATTTTTTATTCATTTTATTCATCAACCATGTTGTTCAACTGACATTCACAATCATTCTTATCTATATCACAATATAATAATCAAACAAACTTCCTCTATTGTAATTGATATTTTGATTCAATTTGAACTACGGTACTTACATTCAGTGCAATATATTACCTAGATTAATAATACATTTTTACTTAAATTCTAATCATTATTATAATTATATTGATTTAATAATTTTATTTACAAGATATTGTACATATTTTACAAGGTAACCAAAATAATATACTTACAAGATTGAGTAATGATAATAATGCAATAATTTACTTGATTCAATCAACTTATATCATTACACACCTTAAATTATAATTGGAGGGAAATTTATGAGAAAATGTAGGACAGTAACAGTAACATATCTATTGAGAACCAAGTTTAATTCAGTGTTTTAGGTGGAAATCATCTCATATATTGATAATCCTCGACTACTGTGGATAATAACTATTCTTCCCTCAAGTCAACAGATATCAGCAAACAACAGTAATAGGATCTGTGATGAATCTGATAGAAATAAATTCACCCAATATTGAAAATTATCCTTCATAAATATACATTTTGGAAGTAGGTAGGTACTCAATTTTTTCCCATTAAACATCTGATGAAGAATGTTCACTCTGTTTTATAGGGAAAAGTTATGTAATCCGCTTTCATTTCAAAAAAATAATAATATAGGCTACTTCAGTTTAGTAGTAACAGTTGAGAATAAAAAAATAATCAAATTTCCACAGTATTTTTTATCAGATGGCTGACGATAATGATTTTATTCAGTCAAAACTAAACGATGGAGGGAGAGAAAATCAGTCGCATGGATAATAATCTTCAAAGAAAAGTATTTTTTAGGTGTATTTGAAAGTATAAAGGTGCGTACAGATTTACGCGCCGTGAACATGAGCAATTCACTTTTAATCAGCTGATGCCAAGCTTTTTATATCTGTATCTTACCGTTTCTGTAGAAATACAGATATAGTCAGCTGATTAAAAGTGAATTGCTCATGTTCGCGCGGTGTATATCTGTACGAACCTTTAGAGATCAGATAGCCTACTATTTTATTTCTCAAAAAACTACAACATAACCTACAGAATTCTATGAAAACAATCATTGAAAATTTATCCTGAATATAAATTCTTCTTACCCAAAGACTCCAAGAGACCCTATCACTTGTGTATTATAATAATAATGATCAATTAAACAAAATAATAGGTGAAAACAAGTACCTAACAAGTCCAGAAATAACCAAAAGTAATGAATAATAAAGAACGAATAATTTCGAACATGTTTATTACAAAAATGTTGGTATTATTCAGAGACGTGACCTTGGCCACTGCTGTTGGAGGCAGGTCGGTTGGGCGGTGGTGAGCTGCTGCCTCCGGGGGCGGCGGATGGGCTGGTGTGTGGCGGTGCGTGGGTGGGGGTGGCTGTCAGACTGGGCCACCACGGACAGAGGCTTGCTCCCAGACCCCCCCTGGCGGGGAGGACCGGGAGCGGTCTTCAAATAACGTGCTGGGAGTACCTGCAAAATTATAACTTGTTTATATTTATATTATGTGTGAATAACTGATTATTAAAATAACATGGACAGCATAGTTCATATATCAGTCTTTCCCAAATTTCAACGTCCATCACTGACAACCAGTCTTTTGTATCTGTGCTTCTATATAATGAGTTATTCAAAATACTACCCCTTTATTGTGGTACCTTTAGTCTAGGATTAAACCTGATGGTAAAATGTACCATTAGTTGACAAGTTACAATGTTGTCAAGATATTATATTATTCTAAGATTGCATTATTATAATTCTGAAGCTTCGAATTGATGCGATGAATGATATTTTTATTATAATCCTTCTGTGGTGGGATGGAAAATATTAATACACTGTTAAATGTATTGATTTTAATCCTTATTGTGTTGTCTTGAGTATTAGACTTCCATAAAATCGGATAGTGAAATGATACAAGAAATTTTCCTTAGATACTAAAACTATAGTACCTAGGCGAAAAAGCCCTTGATAACAAGGATATACTATTGAACAGTACCTACAATGTTTCTAGGATCTTATCTTGAGTATTTTTTATATTGAAGTAAGTTGGAAAATAGTTTTAAATTTAAATATTGAAAAGGAAATTTCAACATTTCTCCTTTCTTGGAAGGATTTTTTACATTAAGTTATTTAATCCCGTTAGTGAATGGTTTCCTCTGATGCATTATATGAGCTACAATAATCAAGTATCACACTACTCATCTTTTGGTTATAATATTGTTATTCGCTTTATCAATTTCCTGGATTGAAGAAACTTGAAATGTCAAAAAATCCACTTCATTTAAATAAAATTTATTATTTCACAGGAAAAATTTAATTCTTATTTTTCAAAGGAATGTCAAATTCAACATTTTAAGTATAGGGTGTAGTAGAAAAGTGATTGTTTACTACATGTGTATGAATTCGAATGGTGAATTTTTCTGATACAAACATCAATTAGGTAACATTGACAAAAAACAATACTAGTACTTTATGATTCAAATCTTCTATTAGGAATTGAATATTTTATCAAAGGTCTCAGTTTCTTCGAAGGGGAGGCATTGTTTTCATGGTCTTAGTGAACACCACTGATATTAAATGTCAGTCAATCGATGATTCGATCATTCGATGTCAGTTGACGATACCAATCCACCGATGAGATATCATCGATGTCTCATTGATCGTGCCTGTTACACATTCTGTTGAAGCTTGAAGAAATTACACACTTTATTTTAAATTCAAAACATACTTTTTACAAGTTTTGTTTCTGAACAGTTTTTATGGAGGATTGGATTTGATTATGTATGCAAATTTATACTTTCAAGTAAAAACACGTACATTCTAGTTTTGCTCTATATGATTATTTCCAAAGAGCCTTATTAAACAGAGCCGATTATTAAAAGACTGAATGCTTTCACGTATTACTCGAATGATTATCAATTTGTAGTGTGATGTTTCAAAATTGTGTTGACGATGATCTATTCTTTTCCAGAGAATAAATACAGTCTACAGATAGAAATGAATTAGAAATTGTATTTGTTAATTTTTTAGAGCATTTAATTAGGATTTTCATTGAATACAGTATTTGATACAGTATTATAGAGCGGAGCGTTAATATACAGATCCTTTTTATTAAACAAGTGTCACCTATTTAGCCTACATTACATTCTTTTATAGAGTTTAGTTTTAGTTTTAGTTTTATTCTAAGTGATTGACCAGCGCTGCTGGATAGACTGTGTCAGGGTTTATAAAACATGTCACAAAAAAAGTTTCAAAATGTCATCTCACTATCAAGAAATTCACTCAGGCTATAGAATGGTTGCTCCACCAAGAGTGATTTCGAAACTGCTCGGAACTGTCATCACTTCCACTATCCTTGACCCACTTTGGCAGCTTATTAAACATCTTGAAGGCAATGAAAGGATAACACCTCTGAGTCCTTGCCAAACGGCATGTTGGCATGTTGATGAGGTGAGTCTGACGGGTTCCATAGCCATTTATCTCACTACGAGTATCAGCACTCCTAGCTCTGTCTCTGATGCGAACCAGACATTCAAGAATGTACTGATTTACAACAGTAAGCATTTTTAGCCTCTATGAGTACCAATATGGTACCTATAAATAGGTATTTATTATAGAGCATTAATATACAGAACGTTCTTATTGAACAGAGCGAGCTATTTTCATCAGAGACGTATTTTATACATTTGGAGCAAATCTCACCTGTCTTCAGGTTTTACTCCGAGCAGATAGGTGACGGGCCGCTTGACGGGCTCGGGCGATGCAGCAGACGGGGGCGGGTGCGGAGGCGGCGGGTCGGGGGCACAGCTGCAAGGTAGCAGACTGGAGGCGGCTGGCCAGGAAGCGGCTGCAGCTGCAGCGGCTGCGTGTGCCGAATAGAGCGAGCTGCCGTAGATGGCCTGCAGCGCCAAGTCGGCCGCCATCTTGCCGTCGTCAGTCTGCAGCTTGTAGAGCGGGTAGGAGAAGGGGGAAGGCAGGAGGGCTCTCGAGAATTTGAGGTCACCGTCGTGGAGCAGCGGTGGAGGCGGTGGCAGGAGAGAGCGCGGGATTTGGGAGGGGTCCATTGAGAAGGCACCGAACTTGGGCTCTTTCCTCTGCACGAGTGTCTTCGGCTTTCGTCGTGGCCTGTACTTGTAGTCTGGGTGCTCTTTCATGTGAAGCGCCCTGAAAAAGTGAACAATAATCATTCCAGAGAACTTAGTAAAATTGGTTAAAAATACCTGCCTTAAACAATTTCGTGCCTTCTATATTTTAAAATTATATCAGTTATGAGCTTTAAACCGCTTTCCGGTGGTTCGAAGCCCACCTTGAGCTATAGGTCCACTCATCTCTCATCATCATCCGTCTAATTAACCACTCACCAGCCTAATTGCTCATGTCGGCTTCATCCTCAGGAAAGAAAAAAATCTGTGACCACTGGCAGTAAAAACCATGAGTAGGAAGTAATTGTTGTATCGAGGTATTCTTTACAACAGAGTCCAGGTTCACATTAAACATCAGTTCCATGTACTAGTGTACTGAAGTTGAACAAATCTATGTACTTTTTAAAATTCATGTATGAATTCAGGGCTACTTTCTTGTATTTATAAAATAAAACTCTAGTACCCTTTAAAATTAATAAAATAATAATTTAGTTACGTTACAATTTGTATTCTTGTTTTATTCTTTTATAAATTTTAAAGGGTACTATAGTTTTATTTTATAAAGTATCTATGTAATTCAAACTTAATTCTTCTGAACAAGGAATGCGTTTCGACGGGTTTTGTTATTTCGATACTCTATTGAAACAGTTTTAAATTGCAAGAAATACTTCCCATTCATTATTACAACCCGACGTGGACCAGGATTAGTCAACTAGACGACCAATAGCGTGGATAAGTCATTCGATACTCTTCGATAACTCTTCGACATAGCCGAGTGCTCTGAGGCATTGCGCTGCTTTCTCTGCACGTGGTAGTGGGTTCGAGTCCCACCAATTTGTATGGTTGTTTGATCATATCATTCACTTATTGAAACAGTTATGTTATTAAACAGTTATACATTGGAATAGTTATTTTCAATGAACGTGATTAACATTCTATATTTTTATTGATTTGCGATTCCAGATTCTTACTCGATAAGTGTTGAAAGAGAAAAGATTGTTATTTAAAAATAATAAGAATGAGAAGACAGCGTTTGTCGAATGATGAGTGAAGCAGAAAAGATTGATGGTCGGTGTCTGAGCTGAACACCAAAGTGGGTTGAGAGGTTTTTGGGGAGGGGGTGCTGGGAATCGAACAACGGCTCGCGGAACTGATTAGAGCACATTGTCGGCAGTGTTGATTGCATTATTGTCGGCGAGAGCAAGGAGTTGCGACGCTTTGCCGTCCAGCTCCGATTTTTGCTCTTGTCTCAGAGCGTTGGTCGCATTGTTTCAGACAAATGAAAAGAGATACACGAATGGTTCCAGATCCGATAAGGAAACAGAAACTCTTGTGCATTGACTGGCGAATTGGCACACAATGGCCGACGCCGACGCCATGAGAGAACGCTCACATGTCCGGCGAGGCACTAAGAGGATTGCGCCTCTGTCTAACCACCCTCCCCCCAGACATATCAGTCCATTCAACTTCAACAATTAAACCATTTTGCATATAAACAATTGGAATCCACGGACAAAGCCTGCTCGAAAGTTGATTCTCGTATGTTTTCTCTGTTGGAGTGATTGATGTTGGAATAAATCAATAATTCTAAACTACCACCCGACAGGAAAAAGAGATGATGGTAGACTTCGGCAAAGATGGCAATAGAATAATATAAAATATGTAGTAACTGTAAAAAAATCCCTATTAATTTCAGAAAATTAGTAATTTTTACTCTATAATGTAATATAATATATACTGTTTTGAGTCGAAGCAAGCAAGAGCCGAAACCTTGAATAAGAAAAAAAGAAGAAGATAAATCAATGATATTAACGTCGTCACGTGTGGTGGCTGTTACTTTGGCCTGGTTGCACAAAAGCTGCTTACATTTTAACCATGATTCATTTCATGAGAACCAATCAGAGAAGGCGTTATTGATAAGACGCCTTCTCTGATTGGTTCCTGTAGAATAGTTAATCACGGTTAAAATTCAACCGGCTTTTGTTCAACCGGCACTTTATATTATAAAACTTTTAGTTTGTTCCAGGAGCTGAATAGTTTGTCCTGGAATTGCAACTTCCAGAGGAGGAAGGCTTCCTCCCACTTGACGTGCGTACAAAGTATCAGGAGCTTTGTGGTAATTTGATGCTTCTAACGTATGGTAACCATGAACCTGTATTTTGATGCTTTAAGACCTGGTGTCACAAAAGCCGGTTAAATTTTAATCGTGATTAATTTCACGAGAACCAATCAAAGAAGACTTTTTTGAAAATAAGGCTTCTCTGATTGATTCTCGTGAAACCGGCTTTTGTGCAACCGGCATCAAGTGTCGTTTAATGAGGAACTGTTTTCAAGCAGCACCTTTGACTTATTTATTTATTGGCTCATACGATAAGTACATTATCAAAATGATAGGAAGAGAAAATATATAAGGTAACCTTGTGCTATTTCTCTCCCAAATTTAGATAAGGTTACACATAGTCCGAAATAGGTTAAGGTTAATTTCAATCCATTATTGATTCAATGTACTGATGAATGATCAAAATACAACAGAAGTAGAGTGATTTAGTTCCTTGATACGTTTTATCTGTACGGTAGCTACGTTTTCGTAGATCCTTACCCTCATTTAATACCCCTCATTTTTACCCTCAGCCTCATTTATTTTTACTTCTTGTAGTGATGTCATATATTCTTATTATACAGGGTGATTCATAATTATGGTAAAATAATTCAATACGTGATAGTAGTGGTAAAAATAAGAAAAAAAGTTCCTATAAACATATATCCATAAACGCTTCATTAGCGAGCTATTGAAAGATTTCGCCCGGAATTCAGTTCCTCTGGTGAAATACACCGATGCTGAATTGTTTGGGGACTAGTTTTTGAAAAACTTATGCTGGATTCATATGGAAAAATATCTGAAAAATTGAATAAAACTAGTCTGGAAGCTGTAGTGGGAATAGTTTTTGAGAAAAAAGTTGAAATATGCAAAAAATCTAAGTAGAAAAACACAGACTTCTACGTTTGATGCCCAATAACTTTCTTTAATGACCAGTAAACAAATAATTTTTTGCGATAAAAATTGTAGAGAATTCCATTCTGAAAAAATAATGTAAGCTGTTCAAACTAAATTTAAATAAAAGTTGGATAAAATGTATTCTTATGTAGTACATTACACCACAAAATTTGCTGTTTTATGAGGAGAGAACTAATAACTCATAAGTTGTAGCTGATTGCAAATAAAATATTCGGTTTTTTATGAAAAGTTTTTTTATATGAAAGTAGCATATCTAAATGACATTGAACTTATACCAAAAGACTAGTATATTATGCCATTAAGCCTGGGAGGAAGCTTGAACAGAAGTAGATGATCTCCTATGATTCCTGCCCAAATGTTTACTGAAAACTGATGTTGTGGAAGATTAGGATTGATGGCATGAGGATTCTCAGCTGCCCAAATATGTTAGTTGTGGACGTTAACGATAGCTGTTCTTGTAAAGTGTGCCTCGCCGGTAAATGAAACGGTTGTTAAAAAGTTTGGGTAAACAAGTTTTACTAAAAACCATCGGCAAATACCAGCACGGAGAATACAGTCTCGTGGCGATAGAGTATGAACTTTCTGGAGGTGGTATGGATGTAATTGTTGCTCTTTTAGTATCCTCCAAATAATAGATTGATTGACATTAAACTGCACTGACAATTCTCTCGTGTTCTTCTTGGGATGTTCATAAATTTCATTAAGAACTTGTTCTTCTAACTCAACAGTCTTAGTAGATCGGGGTCTGCCTGCATAAATGTGCTCTTTGGATATCAAAGAATCTGTTTCAGACAGACGTTGATGAATAGTGGCAAAAAAACCTTGAACTTGGACATACTCGATTAGGAAAGTTCTCTTGATACAAACGTCTTGCTTCAGTACTATTAAAGTAGTGTCCCATTCCATACATTAAATGCATGTCAGCTAATTCGGAGAATGAATAATGTCTAAAATTACCTGCCATTTTTTTAAAAAGTTAACACTCAAAACGAAAGCAAAGTGAAATGGTTACAAATAACTGGTTAATAGATTAAACAAAAAACACAGCACGGCTACAACAGTAGGCCTAACTTACAGTTTGTTTTTTGTTCAACAGTGAGCTTAAATATTTCTGAAAATAATTTTCAGCTGATAATTTCTTTTAAATATTTTTTTATTTAAAACAAAATAAATCAGCTGTTTTGGAACAGCTGTTCTTAAAATCAATGTTTTATTTGCAATCAGCTACAACCTATGAGTTATTAGTTCTCTCCTCATAAAACAGCAAATTTTGTGGAGTAATGTACTACATAAGAATACATTTTATCCAAATTTTATCTAAATTTAGTTTACACAGCTTACATCATTTTTTCCAGAATTGAATTCTCTACAATGTTATCGCAAAAAAATATTTGTTTACTGGTCATTAAAGAAAGTTATTGGGCATCAAACGTAGAAGTCTGTGTTTTTCTATTTAGATTTTTTGCATATTTCAACTTTTTTCTCAAAAACTACTCCCACTGCAGCTTCCAGACTAGTTTTATTCAATTTTTCAGATATTTTTCCATATGAATCCAGCATGAGTTTTTCAAAAACTAGTCCCCAAACAATTCAGCATCGTTGTATTTCACCAGAGAAACTGAATTCCGGGCGAAATCTTTCACTCTGTATAGCTTGCTAATGGAGCGTTTATGGATATATGTTTATAGGAACTTTTTTTCTTATTTTTACCTCTACTATCACGTATTGAATTATTTTACTATAATTATGAATCACCCTGTATAGGTGATAAGTAATCACTGGTAAAACACATTGAAATGCATAATCAATCAATAATTTGAGCCGATGCTCTTAATTTTTCTCAAAGTATTCGAAAAGCAAAACAATGAAAGCAGGATGTGGAGAAGGACCTGAGAGTGATGGAAGTCAAGGGCTGGTGGAGAAAGGTGAAAGATAGCGATAATTGGAGGATCATTGTGGAGGTGGCCAAAGCCACATCGGGCTGTAGCGCCTGGAAGTAAGTATTCAAAAAGCAACAAACAGCAACCAAGTTGTGTATTTGGCTTTGATATACTTTTTTACAAGATTGAAGATGTATAAAACATCGATTATTCGTGAAAAAACAGTAATTTAGAGATTAATTTTCCTCGTAATCACAATCATTCCGAACTCGGAGACACAGATCAATTCATTGCATCAAAAGAAGATTGCAGAGTACTTTCTCCCATTTTTCCATTCACATTTTGTCCATTTCATTTTCTTCTAGCGCTTGAATGACGTTATTTCATTCATTCTATTGTACTACTATTCACTTCGGGGACTTCTTTACTGGTTTGGTGTCTCCCTATCACCTTCTGAATATCTAGTGTATTTCAATAGAAGTGCGGTTGAATTTCCTGGAGGAAGGAAGAGGAAGTTACCTATAAACAACAAATGAAAGAAGCCGACGTACACAAAAGAGAGGAACGCGATAAGACGCTGGTCGATTCGGGAGAAGGCTATCTCCGGAGTGTTCATTTTTTAATTCTATCCTTTTCTTTCGTGCAGTTGTTGTGTGTTTCCTTCGCTGCACCTCCCCCCCCCACATGTGCGACCACAGGGGTCGGTTCGGTTATCACGGGGAGCCGAGCAGACGCATAGAGCACTCCCACTTCCGATGGAGAGACTCTTGCTCTCCTTATCTGAGGCGAGCTGTGTGCTGTAAATATTGAGGCCCGTATTATAAGTGTGAGCCTGTTGTGTTTGAATAGATAAATAGATTGTAGTGTGTTGTGTTGGAAGGGCGCTTCATGAATGGCTCTATTGATTGGGGGTCACAGCCTGCCTGATATCTGCTCTTTGTCAACTAAATGCTCGTCTCTTGTCAATGGATCGCTGTGTACTGTATATAGCCCAGCCACAGTTACAGCATACCTTTGCCTGCTAACCATTCCAAAGCCCACTAATCCAGACAATCATATCTCGGCCACCTGGCGGTACTCAAATAAACTGGCTTTTGTTCGTAGCATTCAAATCAGACAATATTCTCACAACTAGGAAAATTGGAACACAGAATTTATTCAGAATAGTTTACTATTAATCGAAGAGAGATGTAATAGAAACATTCAAGATACATTCATATTTTGATCAATTGAATTTTTAGAGGATAAGGTAATCGTGGAGAATGAATATAATATAGTACTCAAATAAACTGGCTTTTGTTCGTAGCATTCAAATCAGACAATATTCTCACAACTGGGGAAATTGGAACACAAAATTTATTCAGAATAGTTTACTATTATTCGAAGAGAGATATAATAGAAACATTCAGGTTACATGAATATTTTGATCAATAGAGGATTAGGTAATCTTGGAGTATGAAGATAAGTGGAAATGTTCGAAGAAGTTTGGAAATGAAATGGATAGTCAATTAAGATAGCTGCAATTCTTCATTTTCGATCCTTCAAATACATGTTTTCACAATTATACATTCCATGAGAATGTGCTCTATTATAATTATTATTTCCAATGACTAGGTATTAATGTGGATAGAGTGCTTGCGTAGCAGCCTCGAGATCCCGGGTTTAAACCCGCTTATGACCAAAACTTTTTGTCCAGGTCACTCCCGTGTTATCTGATGAGCTGTGTTAAACTGTCGGTCCTGGCTGAAGTTTGACAGTCTTAATGCCTATTGACGGTTTAAATGATATATACAGACGAGGTGAAACCTTCCCGCAAGGATCCCACCACCAACAAACGCCATACAAACTTACTTTTTACTGTTATTGTATTATTTAACTTTCTGTTTCAATTTCAATATCATTTAACAATATATTTTCTGGATGGAGATACAATGAACTCTTTCTATCAAAACATATTGTATACGTTTAGTTAATGTTTATTCTTTTGTATTAACATCGAATTACATGCCATTATATAACACTTGAAGTTGATTATCATGATGTCTCTTCTGAAGTTCAAAATTATAGTCTGATAGATTTGATTCAATTTTCTTACTATTTGCTCAAATATTCTTTATAAATCACAATTGAACAACGTTCATGATGAGGGGTTCACGGTCTGCCCCCTTGATAATTTTCTAGTTTTGGAATACTGTGTCTGATTGTTTAGAAACTGTCTTCTACTTTTTCAAGAGGAGTAGATTCATCATGGGATTGATTATCCGGAGGAAAATGATTATTCATGAAGGAATGACTTCTCTTGAAGATCGATACTATTCATGTTATTAATAAAAAAATATTGTTGAAAAAGCGGGAAGTCTTCACTGTAAATTGAATAAAATTGCAAACCAAGACAAAGTGAACACGTTATTTCAATCACACTAATTTCCTCTCAATTCGAGTCGACAAGCCATACATCCACCATTGACATTTTGGAAACATTTTGATTCGAGAGCCTTTTCCAAGTCCTAATGAAAATAATCGATATTATTGTGGAGCAAACGGCAGAAGAATAAAGGCAAATCCACACGAGCAATTTGATCGAACAATAGCCAGTTGTCAATCATACAGCTAACTGAACAATTGTATTGTGACATTACAATGGCTGTTTGACCTACTGTGTCTGATGGGAGGGTCATTTGCTTTCAGCACTGAAAATACGATTCATCGAGTGAATCGATCAGTTGAATGTGTAGAGTTGGTCGGGGTTAATTTAATTGCGTTGTTGTCAATCTGTTTGTGCAGTGTTGAATGGGACAACTTGACTGGCCCACTAAATCTTGTTATAATCGGATCTCTTCAGTGCTATAGTTCAACATGCAACACCCTCCTGTGCAAAAGTAATGAATACTTTTAACTTACTTATAACGTTAAAAAATCGGCGTTGTTTCAATATTAATTGATTTATTTTTGATCTGGCAGCAATCAATAAAACTCATAATGTTCCCTCTATATGTGAAGCTAATCTGTTGGTATTGAGTTTTGAGCATTTGATACGAATGTATGATAATATACCACATGTATAATATTATACCAAATGATATATGATATAATCAACGATTGGATGTTCCAATATAAATTAATTCACTCTTTGTACTGGGAGCAATAAATGAAATTCAGAATAGGCCAATTATCCTATACTATTAAACGAGCAATTTCTGTTCATATGTTTAGATGTTTATATGTTTGTATTTCACCGGATCTCGAAAACGGCTCTAACGATTCTCACGAAATTCAGAACATAGAAGGTTTATAATATAAAAATTCGATTGCACTAGGTCTCATCCCTGGGAAAACTCGCTGAAGGACATTAAAAGGATAATTATTATTCACCCTTGGAAAAACAGCTGATAATAATTATTTCGTCGTCTGTTGATGATGAAAGTGAGTGAGCGAGTTCATGTGTGTGGGACTGTGTCAAAATTATGACTCAGCTGTTTTAACTTTTGTAATCATTCAATCATGTACTTAGTGCCGGTTGCAAAAAAGCCGGGTTATTTTCAATCCTGATTAATTTCAGTAGATCCATCTTTTTGAAATGGTCTTCTCTGATTTCGTTCACGTGAGATTAATCAGGATTAAAATTTAACCGGCTTTTGTGCAACCGGGCCTTTGTGAGGGAAATTTTTTCATTCCTCTGGGAATTAATCTCAATTTACTGTGATTAGATAGAACATTTCTGTATGAACTATGAATGTTATTATAATTTTTCTTTAAATAGATTTTTCTCGTAATAATTTTTTTATGCTTATGTACTCCAGAGCGAATCTCGGTCCCTGATATTTTTGTTCTATGTGTGAAGCTCATATGTTGGTATTGAGTATTGAGCATTGAGCATTTGATGTATGCATTTCATGAATGTATGTATAATACCAAATGCATAATTATTATACCTTATCGTTTCCGCTAATCATCTGATGTACAAGTAGTATCTGAAGATGAAGGAATGATGGATAAGAAAAAAGGGTGGAGCTATTGGAATAAGTAATCAGAGTCTGATAATTTGTCAGAGTTGAGACTTTTCAAACAATATTTTTTATCGGAAAAATGAATAGCTTTTGAGAGGAAATCAGTTTTGACCCGTCTCTGAATAGAGGAGTTTTTTCTGTCTTCATATTTTTGATAAAGCGAAACGAATTTTGGTCTTATCAGGCGTTGTCAATTAAAACTTTAAGAAATCGTAAAATGTAGAGCAAGTTCTGTGAATGTAGTAATAACACAAAATAAATAGAGATCACTTTTGAATCAAAAACTATAATCTCAGAAACTCAGAGAGAGAGTTTCTCAAATGAGATATTTTAGACTTTCAGGTCACGTCAGTCAACATCAGTTCAATGCACGGTTGTATGGCACCGTTACATGATGAAAAATAAAAATAAAGAACATTAAATAAAATAAAATGAATGATACATTTATGGAGTGAAATTGATAATCATGAATTGTTTTCCAAATTGCAATTATATTATTTAGTCAATTAAAATGTTGTTCGTATGTTAAATTCAAATAAACCAAATATTTTATTAACAAAGTAAAAAATGGAAAACGCTGGGTCGCGTATATGATCATTCAACAAAACTAATTTTACAATGAAATTTTATTAGAAGAAATACTTATAGATATTCATAGATTTTTTAGAACACTGCAAATTAGTCTATGCTTTCCTAATTCATCTTCTACTGGAAACTGTTAGTAGTTTCATGATAAATCTAGTAATTTTATGATAATTGGGAAGTATTTGATTTTCTTGGACATAGCAATCCAATTTTCTTGATTTTTCTCAGTTTCAAGAATTATTGATTGACAGTTATGATAATTTTTATTGTATTAGTTGAATGGAGGGTAAAGGAAATTCTTTATGGAAAAATAATAATATTATTGGAGACGAAATTATCCAATATCAGTGTTACTTAATTGAATTACCTAAACATAGCTAATGATTGTTCAGAAACACCTTCATATTATAACATACATTCTTATATTTAAACGTCCCATCCATACATTATTTTATAGAAATTGAACATTCCAACTCTACTATAGTCTCTCCATTGAGAACAAGATATCTTTGTTGGGAAGCAAACGGAAAATTCTTTTGTGAATGAGCTCGGAAAAGCGAACACGTTATCGATGGTAGGCTGTGTGCTCATTGACTGTGTTACAAATAGCGTTGGCAATTTCCGGACGTATCTCATCTATGCACGCTCTTATCGATACACAAGTTATGCAGCAATATTCTTTGTTACACTTTTCATGCAGCCATATTTCTATTTTCTCCATAACGATAAAGACTGGAATGAATGTTGATATCAGGCATCAAACTCCTGATGTTTCCTCATGTAGAGATAAAAGTGTGTCTGTCCTTTGTACCTTGTTCCTTCGGAGGAATGCTTTATAAAATTTCTCCAAAGTGATAAGTGCTTCAGAGCTGAATGACGTTTTATTTATCTTTTCCCGATGCTCGTGATGAGTCTTAAGATTGATATAAGGTTGAATTATTGTCCGTGCATTCATTATCCAAACTTGATAATTTTCTTTGAACTAATTAAGACATTTAAAGAATTGATTACTACTCCTTGGCGCTACAACTCATTCAGAGACTTGACCTCCTTCAAAAAGCCTCTCCATTCCTCTCTATCGGCAGTCTTACGTCTCCATCCCCTGACACTCAGCTTCCTAATGTCGTCCTCCACATCCTCCAGCCAACGCTTTCTCGGACGCCCTCTCAGCCATCTCCCTCCTGGGTTGTTTCTGAAGACCTTTTTTACAACTCTTGAGTCACACATCCTCTCAACGTGGCCCAGCGAACTCAAACGCCTCAGTTTTATTTCGTCAACAATTTGACATTATTCTAGTACAGCTTGATTCTTAACGCAGCTGAGCTTGATTCGATCGTATTCACCATTAACATAATATACAGTACCAAATATCTTTCTCAGAACCTTTCGCTTCCAAATATTTATTAGATCTTCATCCTTCTTTGTCAAAAACCCATGTCTCTGCTCCATACAACACGATTGGCTTTATGACTGTTAATATATTTGTATTTTTACTTTCCTGGACAGGGTTTTGGATCTCAAATATTGTGTCAGAGCATAATAGCATCTATTTGCGGCAGCTAGTTTTGCTTTTATGCCATTCTCAACATTATTGTCGTCTGTTATGACAGAACCAAGATATTTGAAATTGCTCAATTTTTCAAAAAGGAAATTGTCAACTTCAAATAATCTTTCACCAGTGTGCTGAACCCTGCTGCTTTTCAAACGGAAAGATGAACAACCCCAAAAAAAGACAGAGATTTCTTGCCACCTGGAATGTGAGAAGTTTATATAGGGCATGGAATACAGCTGTGCTGGGGAGACTGGAAGGTCGTGGACAGACTGGAAGCGCTGACTGGAGGATGTGGAAGATGATCTTTGGAGAATAGGTGTTGGGGGATGGAGTCGTGAGGCTGCCGACAGAGAGGAGTGTGGAGAGGTATTCTAGAGAGGGCCAAGGCCCTGAATGGGCTGTAGCACCAGGGAGTAAGTAAGTAAGTAATTAAGAAAGTAAGTAAAGAACTGATTAGCACATAACTCTCTATCAATTATTATCCACACGCTATCAAATCACTATATAATTTCATTTGATGTACGGAATATCATTCAAGAAACTCACCAGTTATGAAGGCAATCCAACAGTCACAGCATCTTATTTAGCAACCGGATTATAACGTTTTTTTATAATTATATGAATATTATTAATGGAATGAGTTGTTTAAAATACTTGTAGGCTATGTGAAACGTATTGGTATTTTAATTGACCGAACGTAGTGAGGTCTATGTTTCAACTCGGATTTTCTTTCGTTTGTATATAAATGTATGTAACGCATTTACGGGCAAACGCCTTGATAGAATTCTATGAGATTTGGCAGGAATATTCCTTTTTTAACTGCGCGTCGATGAATACACAAGGTTTTTTTGGAAATTTCGCAAATTTCAAGGGTGATATGAAAGGAAAAGGAATTTCCACCATACTCCGATATCACTATATATATCATCTACTTTGAAGATGGGTTTAATCATCTAGTAGTTCTGTGAACAGTAGACCTCGCGCAGTTATAAACCACAACCTCGTCTTATTCTGTCCATCAGAGTAAATCCTGTCTGTATGTCGAGTCGGCAAAATGTCGGTATGAAAATGGCTAATGGCTGTTGTGGTTGGTGTATCAAAAATGCTAACATCAAAAGCTAATCTCTTTCAAGACATACTGGAAATAGGTCAGCCCGACTTGAAAGCAGAGAAAGGTCGAGAGAAAATACTATCTAGTTATTAATTGCATGCGTCATTGCAATTAAGATAATAGTATTTGGCAATGACGCATGCAATTAATAACTAGTATTTTCTCTCGACCTTTCTCTGCTTTCAAGTCGGGCTGACCTGTTGTATGTCTTGAAAGAGATTAGCTTTTGATGTTAGCATTTTTGATACACCAACCCCAACAGCCATTAGCCATTGCAATGACGCATGCAATTAATATTCCACACGACAGCTTATTTTATAGCAAATTGCATTGATATATTAATTGCATGCGTCCAAGACGCAATTAATCCACTCGACAGCAAATTTATAATGAATAATTATATAGTCTGATTTTTACGGTCATATTGGCATTCGAAGGAGACTCCTCCTTTTGTATTATCTTTGGAATGCAAAATTTCAAAAAAATTCTTATATATACGTCGACGCGAAATTCAAAAAGGAGCATACCTGTCAAATTTCATGAAAATCTATCATAAAACAGCGTTTCGCTGTAAATGCGAAAAATATGAACATAAATATAAACATAAAAAAATGAACATAAAGAGAAATGCAAAACCGTCGACTTGAATCTTGGACCTAACTTTGATCGTTCAACTATACAAAAATTCATAATCAATTGGCTTACAAGTGGATTATACATTGCATACATTACACAGATGTCTGGAGAAGCCGTGTATGAGATACTGTAGATATTGATACTCATTACTCCTACAAATTGATTGATAATTCTACAGTTACTTGTAGATGAGAAAACTGCGTGAGGTCTACTGTTCATATATGTGACAATACTAGCAGTATGTGATTGGAGGGATCAATTCTAGGTGAAAAATACGGTTCGCTCCAATCGGAATCCATATTGTCGATGGAGAACGATTAGAGCATTAGAGAATTGGTATTTGGCGGATTGAAGGGATTCTGATAACTTGCGATTACCTGGGAGTGCAAATAACCAAAGAGGTTAGAATTTAGGAGTTTGCTAGCAGTTGGTGGATGAAAGACACTTACTTTGTGCAGGTGCCGGGATTAGATGTCTAGTCCAGTGTGAGAGTCGATAATTTTTGGCTAAAGAGAAGTTGGGCAGAGGAGAGTGAGGGAGTGAGAGGCAAGAAGCAAGGAGCCTGTTGCAAATCACAGCCTAATTCGGGAGCCGTGGCCCGCAGATAACAAAGCTGCGAGAATTATTGCGATGCTGGAAGAGGATTAGTCGCAGCGGCGCAGGTTTTAAACGCTGAATGGTAATTGAATGTACGGAGGTTGTGTGCAATCAGACCCTATTTTCTTTTCAACAAGGGACAGCCGTGGAGGGGTTAGAAGTGGTTATTCAGGATTAAATGAAGATATTATGGACTATAAACGTGGCTTGTACACACAATGTGCGCACCCCTCGCATTACGTTTAATCAGAATTGATTTTTTTGTTTATCGCGCAGAGGGTGGGATTTGTTGGATGGTGGGAGGGTGGCAACGGCAAATTGCATCCCTTCAAATAGTAACTTTACGATTCTCTTGTTCCAATCTTCGTTTTCTCTCCAACCCACCAATAGTCGGTCTCTTCTTCTGCCATCCCTTTCTTTCAGCGCAAACCTTCAATATATTCTTTACGATCCCCCATTCTCTTCCAGCATTCACTGTTATCCCTCTTCTCACATCAGCAGAAACACTTTCAATAAAAATATCAATAGCGCAAGTAGGGAATCTCGAGTGTTGAATAATAAAACGAAGGCACTCGATCTCGCATCAAAGGAAATTGACTTTGCTCAATACAGCTTGCTGGAATGAATTCCATTTATCAAATGCCCGAATTTATTCCGTGAAAAGCACGTCTACATTGTACTCTTCTCATGGTATATCAAATCTATCGGTTTCCATGAGAGAATCATTTCAATGAAAAAGTAGATACTGAATATCTTCCAGAGAACTAGTCACAGCATTGATTTTGGAGGAGGTGAAAACTGTCTGGTAATGAATTTTCAAGCTCTGAAACTACTCAATTCCTCTCCTTTCCTAATAATAAATTATTTCTGTAAAATATTATGACAACCTTTTCTCGGATTAAATTTTTTTGGTAGAGGGTGATGCACACATGAGCTGTAGACGTCTGCGTGAGCTTGGGTGAAGATACGGATGATGAAAGATGAGTGGACCTACAGCTTTAGGGGAGTCCCGAACCACCCTCATTCTCAATAACCAAACATTCTCATAACTTGTGGAGAAATCATAGCCCATTTCAAAAATTCTTCAATCAATCTTGCTTATTGAAAAAATACTCCATGTAGATGAATGTTATGATGTTGTATTGATGTTTTGCTGAATAAGTTGTATGATGTATTTAAGAAACTTTGAGATTTCTATGAGGTTTCATATTCTCATGATCTCTATAACCAATTAGTTGTCAACTGCTCAAGTAGAACTAAGAACACTTTAGGATTTTTGAATCATAAATAATATCGGGGCACCGAGCTTCGCTCGTTATTTTTATCTATTGATAAACAGAACACAATTCTCTAAAATGATCGTGCTTATATTTCACAGCTGGCTATACGTCATCTTATGAATTTCGGGGATGCGATGTTTTGATTTTTCACATACTCACTTTTTACTATCGACAGCTGTTTCAGCCAAGGATGAATTATCCTTTTAATGTCGTTCAGCGAGTTTTCCCAAGGATGAGACCTAGAGCAATCGAATCTTTATATCATAAACCTACGATGTTCCAAATTTTGTGAAAATCGTTAGAGCCGTTTTCGAGATCCGTTGAGCATAAATAACCAGATATAAAATATAAATGACCACATATAACAATACAGTAATTGCTCACTTAATATAATAGGATTATCAATCGAAATTCTGTTAAGACTTCAAAAGAAGCAGGTCCCTTTTTGACATGAATTACTATGAATGGAAATTGCTGAGATATTGCATTTATTCATATATTATTAATTAATATGAACGTTTTTTGGGTGCAAATTTCAAACAGAAATTATACTATACAGTAGTGAACTATTATTATTAACATAAATAACCAGATATGAAAATAGCCAGATATAAAAATAACCAGATATAAAAATAGCCAGATATAAAAATAACCAGATATATTAATACAGAAATTGCTCGCTTAATATAATAGTATTTGCGTCATTGGATGAATATTAGAAGAAATGAGATCCCTTGTTCAAAAATGATTACTTTCAACATAGGAAAACATCACGTGAAGAACATTATTCTAGAAAATGTGACTCCATTTATGCAAGGTAACTGGAATATATTTAAATATAACAAGCCTTGAAATCAACATCCTCTCAAGTACATGGGATAATACAAATAGAGTCGAATAGGTCAGCAATTGCCATCTACTTTTCACTCTTGGAGTTATCAGTTATTGTTCATAGTTTTCTTAGTTTTGTAGTTGATATTTTATAAATTATGTTAGCTACTTCAGATGTTTTTTTCAAGGAAATTGATTCATTCTATTATATTGAGAAGGGATGAGAATTTTCGAAGAATATCACATTGATCGCAGAGTGTAATAAAAATGATAAGGGAAAAATGAAGGCTGATATTGTATAAAATAGCGTGCACAAGAGAGTTAAAGTTATTCTGTGGCTCTGCAGCTACAGTTTTTTATCAAGCACATCCAGCCAGCCTGACAGTCGGACACAGTTCTGTCAATATTCGAAGAAGTCGTTCACACAATTCCATATTCTACTCTGAATATCACGCAGATTTCCCCAGAGAGGCAGCTGCTTGCCAAACATCACCCCACCTATGTCTTGTACATGGAATCAGACTTCGCATTTTCATGCGAGCATCAAATAATGTCACTTGCCAAGAAGCGACTCGCTATCTATGAGATGCGTGTATACATCAGTTGTATGATGACAGAGGAAATCAGGGAAAAATTGGGATGAATTGTTGACTCGTGTGAAAACAAAAAAGGCAAAGAAGGTATGGGAATTCAGTGATAGCAAGTACATCATTTTTCAGCATATGACGAAAGTCAAAATCAGTATTATTTGAGCAAAGCAGTTTCTCTATCTTTTCCTATTCCTAGTCCTTATCCTTTGAGTTCGCCGCTCCAATCAGTATCAGCAGGTAATGTGGTGGAGCATTCTTCAACAATTGAATAGACTTAAAAAGTTGTCAAAAATCCATTTTAATTAAATAAAAATTGAAAATTAATATTTTACAGGAGCATGCTTTCGTGTGTGCTCACACATCAGAGAGGAAGTAGAAAGATTCCAACTTAACAAATACAAAAGCAAGAACTACTTGATCATTCTGAGTAATTATCATTTCTATTTTCAATTTATGATTTTAATTCTGATTCTAATTTATATATTCTTAATTCTAACAAAATTATTAGAAATTATATGAATTCGGCCTACTTTTTATGAAAAATACCTAAAACTAACAAAAAGAAAAGCAAGAGCCACTTAATCATTGTAATTAATTATTAATTCTAATTTTCTTAATTTCAACAAATTATTCGAAATTACATGAATATTTCATATGAAAAAAAATAAATAGGTGTAAGGCAGTAAAATAGGTTATCTAAGTTAAAAAGATTTCAGAGTGGAAATCCTTCAACATGTGAATGTGTCAGATATTCACTGAAGAAATGTGATAATCAGTATTCCTTCGTTATGGGTATTATTGAGGTGACGCTCCCAGGAAGCTCTTGATTCTCTTTCTAACCACGACCAATAAATAAATCACCAAATGATACAGATTTAATTTTCTAATCGAGTCCACATTCTTGTATAAACGACTTGGAAAAAACTATGTTTTCAACGTTAGCAAAATATCTAGTTGAATCTTAGTTGCTAGGGAACTCAAGCTGGTAGGAAATTTGAGAAAAATATAATATAGAGATAACATTTTTGTTGAATAAAAAGCTTAAAAATGCCTTCTTAGTGGTTGGAGCCCCTAATAAGCTTTAGACATCTCTGTTTATCATTACCATGTTACCCATTACTCATGCACAAGTCTAGGGTACTCGTAAGAGTCTCCTCTCTTAGCAGTAAATAATTCCTTGAATTCTCATATTCTAGAAAGCGCAAGGGTTTTCCCCAAAACATTATGCTTCGTATTTGTGTCTTGAATTCTATTTCCATGTGGGCTATTGATTTGCAGAGAAAATTTCTCATGTAGGCTATTTGGACGGTGTCAAGATATTCAACAAATCTGAATCTAATAATATTTTGAGTATCTTCAGGAGGATGAAGCTGAATCCATCCTTTACTCTGACATCGATCAACCAAACAGAAAAAAGTAATATAAATACACAGCAATGAAGTCTGTTAGAAATGTATAGTGGTTCCATAATTTGTTGACAATTCATCGATTATTGTAAAAATATCAGATAGCAGACCTCAACCACATTTAAGATGTTTATCATGTTTATCTCAAAATCCATGTTTATCTCAAAAAGAGAAATAATAAAGTGATAGTCAGTGGTTGCTCTTGCAGTAAATTCGGTATTTGCTCAGGATTTGAGATAAGTGCCGTGATATCAGATCTGCCGATGGAATGGTGTCTCCTTGAGACCAATTTTTCCAAAAGAATCTCAGACAGTTGTGAGCAGAAAATCTTTTTCCAATGGCTCAGAACCCGTCTAAAACCGTCATTCCACTAATCTCTTACCATCGACCTATCTATCATCTGTGCACAAGCACAGGAATCATCACTCAAGTGAGTAGGACTCTCAGCAAAACAAACAATTATTATCAACGATTAATATCAAGGGAAAATCCTAATTATTATCAAGCCGTAACATGAAATATTCTTTCTTTTTTTTATTTTTTTTATTCTCGAGTGAGTAGGACCATAGATGAAGGATAAGTAAGGATAAGTAGTATAACTATATTATTCTTGTCTCTGGTAGGACTCTCAGCAAAACAAACAATTATTATCAATAATTAATATCAAGGGAAAATCCTAATTATTATCAAGCCGTAACATGAAATATTCTTTCTTTTTTTTTCTTTTTTTTATTAAAAAAAAAAAATTAAACAATCAAATGCATTCCAAAAAGCAAATACAATATTGTTTCCTAATTTATAATATGTGTTCCCTATAGGCTACCCTGTGTGGGGACACTTGAATATATTTAATAAAATATTTATATACAAATTTAAATATTATATCATGAAGAACATAATAACTGAATAATATTATTCATATTGTGCGAGTTATAAACGAGTAGTTACTCAGCTCATAATTCGCTCACTTGTATGTGAGTCATCTTTGAAGGCACTCGAAAAGTTATGATGGGAAAATAGAAGGGATTGGGTTCACTTATCGTTGTTCCCCTCTCGTCGAGATGTGATGAGTGGTGTTAACATCGGAGATGATGCGAAGCCGATAAATATGGGTGGGAGGAAGGAAGGGTTCAAGCAGAGGGGAGTGAGTAGTGTAACGAAAGGGCTCTGCAAGACTGAAGAAAATAAGGGAGAATTGCCTACCATTGAGCCGTGAATACTAACATGGAGCAATCAATGTTGACTTTGACAATAGCCGTGACAAAAGGTCATTTAATAATATTGTGAAAGGCTGGCCCACATGCACCGAAAGAATTCATTGTGCCTCCATTGTGAGGCGTTAAACACAGCGCGACCCGGCAGCAAAAATCGCTATCAATCAGCGCGCATTGTGTCTCCTTCGTAGACCTGATTACCTGCCCAATGGAGAGCATTAACATCCGTTTAACTTTCAATTCGACTCTTTGCATCAGCTGAAGCTCTTTGTCGCTTCACTGAGCCTCAGCCAGAAATCTCCACACTGAGTGGGTCTCTCTGTTGAATCACATAGACTAGTTAGAAAATTGATGAGAAGAAATTATATCAGGTACTTTTCTCACATGAATACATATTATGATATTTGAAAAGAATTCAATCCATCATCATACATTTAGATATTGGAGCATTTAAGGAATGTGATGTTTCAAAAATGTATAAAAGTCTATCAATTAGAGTAGTGACAAGTGTGAATAATTCAAACAATAGGTACTCTTTCACATCATGAATTTAGCCATCAAGTGGCTAAATTGCATGAATAGAAATTGCATGAATACACTATTCATCATCTCACTAATAACATGCATAAACAATCATGGTATTGGTACATGCTTGATGACCTCATCAAATGCCTTGTCACGATATCAAGCTCTTTCAGATCACAAGTAAACAAGAATTGAATAATACAATATCACGTTTGAATTCACAGCTCATACAAGAATTTTCAATAGAAATGGTGTTATTTCTTTTGTAATAATCTACTTTCAATCATCCAAAGAGTTTTGGTGCTGGAAATAACGTAGATTGTTTCGAGAGGGATATGATAAATCAAGAGATATGAATTAATCACACTTTCTATGTGTGTTCCAAAACATCAGGAAGAAGTTTTAAAGCTTATAACTATAAAGATCACAAGGTTTATAAATAGATATCTACCTTGAATTTGGGTAGCCTAAAGCAGTAATCCTTCCAACCAATGTAGCCTATCTTATCTAAACGGTATGATTGGAGACGGTTCTGAATACTGGGAGCAACTCATCAAATAATTTAATATAATTATTAATGCTTACAAGATAATATTATGAAACCTATTCATAAGCTTGAAAAACGATGCTCGATCAATCGATGATCGACTAGATGATCAAACCTTTTTTGAGAAGCCTGATTCTCCAACCTGAAATGTAGCTTTGGAGAAAAACACGTTCACTATATGTTGGAGTTTCATATCACAAGTCACAACACTCCCTTATTAGAATACATGATGAAGGACCTCATCAAAAATGCCATGATGCTCCTCCAGATAGATCATGTGAGAGTTCACAAAATAGCATATAAAGGTATATGGTATATCATAACATATTCCTTGGTATGAGACTCATGACCATTGAGATTTTGGAATTAATTTTTGAACCATGGAAAAAGTACTAAACTTATCAATACAAGTAGGGCCGTCAAGTATATGAAATAATATACTTTTGAGAAAGTTTTGGCAACTTTCTATAATAATTACAATTTATACAGTTTAAAGTGTTCAATTGATTCATGTTGTGAATAAATTCATGAGATTTTCTTTGTATTTCTACACTAGGATCAATCAGTTGTATTGCTTTTGAACGATATTGTTGAGTAATTCTATCAGATTAAACAGAACTTGACAAACATGATCTGTTTAAAATTATCTGTTTATCTGATAGAATTGAAAAGGACGGAAAAATACAGTACGAACAAAAATCGATGTGTGTGTAGCTAGCCAAAAGCCCCACACACACAAATCGATTTTTGTTCGTACGGTATTTTTCCGTCCTTATAAATTCTATTAGATTAAACAGAGTATTTCAAACAGATGATGTTTGTCAAGTTCCGTTTAATCTGATAAAATTCATAAGGACGGCAAAATACCGTACGAACAAAAATCAATGTTTGTGTGCGGGGCTAAGTGTATGGTTTACAATAAAGCAAAAATTGTCTTCTTTATTCTAGGCAAGTAAATGTGAGAACAAATAAATCGGTGATCAGAGTTTAATGTAGTCGATTATTTGACATGAATTTTCATAATCCGAGAGCATCCATTGTTTAAAAATTAAAAGTGTCGACCACGGTGAAAATTCATGACAAGTAAAATTGAACTGAAAAATTTATGCCTCTTGGCAGTCGGTTACGAGGACGGGACCTGGAACTATCTACAGTAGATAATCGGGCCCGGCTCTACCCCTCTGTTCCGAGACACCATTTTCCTGGTTCAGTAAGTTACTTATATTATCAATTTTTTGATATATATTATACATAGATTTTTTTATTGAAGGCAAATCCTGTAATTATTATTCTATTGTTTATTCAAGAGGTTTTCTCAATATTTTATTTTAGTTTCCACTTTAACTTTGACTTCTCAATTAAATTAAATCGATTATTCGTTCGATTAGTTCTCCAATATATTATCTGTTTTGTTTATTCTTTTAAATTATAGTTCCTTCACTCATGAGTTATAGAGTTAGATCAATTTTAACCTCTCGCAAGCCAAGCGATTTTTTATTTATTTTTATTTACAATGCAAATGAGACTTATGTAGTAACGATATAGTATAGATTCCCTCATTATAAATTGTTACTATAATACCAGCTCATTACCATAATGTCTAGCTAATTTTATTAAGTCAACAAAGAATCAGTGGATCATTCCTACAACCCTAAATTACCAGCTCAATACCATACCTAATATAACCCCAATCACCAATAATAATTACCCCATTACAAGAGTCATGCAAATAAGGTCAAAGCTAGAAAACTTTGGTTGGAAACAAATAGAATGGAGTCGTGTTCATGGAATATTATTATCTGATAATAAGTGATTTATTAAGTGATCTGATTCCAGTAATATACTGGTTACCTATGTGATAACAAATCTCCTGGTCTTCACATTCATTTGTCATTCTCATGACAAATTTTCTAAAATTACATAGAAAAATTAGCTGGTCTTATCAGGTAATCCTTCATGCAGCTCGTTTTCCTACTACTAATATTCAGTTACACTAATGAGAAAATTGATTTAAAGTTCATAAAAGCATTTCATTCCTCAAGGACATGCTAGAACAAGAGAGCCAATCAAGATTGCATACTCATGTATGATGTGATCGAACATTACTGAAGCTCAAGATTGGTAGTAAGAAAAGGAGCTGCAAAATAGAATTGAATATTCTTTTCTGTGGTAGAACAATATGGATTATTATTTTACCAGGCCCTTGATCTGGCACAAAGAAACTGGAGAATGGTTCAACGGAAACTCTTCATCAGTTTGAGAAACTTATAGTTATCGACCTCTACTAAGGATATTGCAACCGACGCGATTTCTGTCCTCAGTTAATTTATTAGTTTCAGATTTTAAATGTTGGAGTAGAAAATTTATCATGATATCAGATATATCTTAAAAACAGTTTATTATGTAGCAGATCATAGCTAGTTCGTGATAACGTAAAGTAAGAGGGATTTTATATTCAGTTGCGTATCTCTAGCCAATACCTTTTCTTGTTTAAGTTTTTTCAATATTTTAGTCGATAATTAATTATTTTGTTAGAACTGTATTTATTCTTATGAAAATCGAAATTATTTTTTTGAGTTTAAAATGGAGAAAAATCTAATTTTATGTATGCACAAACATAAATGCCCGTACCTCAGTCGCTTGGCTTCGTCGATGAAAGGCCTCTTCTCCATTTCGGTGAGCAGCTTCCACTCGGCACCCAGTCGCTTCGAAATTTCCGAGTTGTGCATTTTGGGATTCTCCTGAGCCATCTTGCGGCGCTGGCCGCGCGACCACACCATGAACGCGTTCATCGGCCGCTTGATGTGCGCGTCCTGGTGGTGCATGAGCGTCGCGGCGGCCGCAGTCGCCTTGCCGCCAACGTTCATAGTCGCGCCTCGAATGAGCACTGAAGATCGCAGGACTGATGATCGTCGCCGCTTGATGATCGCTGGTGACTGATGCAACTGTCGTCCTAGCACGTGCTCTGCTGCCTCCGCCGCCCCCGCCCCCGGCCATAGCACTCGCCCCGCCCCCTGCGATGCGCAATATGGCGCGCGCAACAAGTGTGGCCTCCCTGCTCTGCTCTTTGCGCCTCTTCATGTGCTGGCTCATTGGCTACTTCGGATTCCACCACCAATCATGCATCGCTCTGCATTGTACGCTGACAAATGTTTCACAGATGTCAATATTGTATGTATGCTAACAAATATTTTACGAATTTCAATATTTTAGTTGCAAGCATATATTTGAAAGAATAAAAGCCTTTCGAATTAAATTGAATTTATTGTATAGGTTCACAAGAAAAAATTGAAGATTTATAAAAAGTTAATGAATTTACTAATTCTAAGTGCACTATGCTCAAGCTATTTCACAAAGCTTTTCTCAAGCTCTCTTATTCATTTTGAAGGTGTCAAAGGTATTGATAATGTTTTTACAGTGATTATATTTGTTCCAACTCACAAGTAGCTGAAGATAACATCCATTTGACGAAGAAGACTTCAAAGTATTGAATGAATTTGAAATTGAAAGTATTGACAAATTCCAGATTCCCTTGATTAGTGCGGCAGTGGATGATGATAATAATAATAATATCGAGTGACCTTTCTGGCTCAGTGGGTACTATTTAATCTATTTATCTATCTATTGGTTAATGAGATTTATTCTGCCGGATGAATTGAGAATAGAGTCTTCTACTATCAAAATTATACAAACATCAATTTTTCATACCTAGTTAGAAATATCTTGTGCATGAAACTTCGAGACAATCTAAGCAAGAGTTACTTAGTAAAGATATAACAATCATTATTTGCGACCATAGAAGTACGATGATGACAACTTGATCGGAGAATGAAATTTATATTTCACAAGTTTACAAGAAATGCATTTCCTCCACCTTATCTACTGAGTTTCACCAGTTATCAAGCAACAGTTCAGAAACTGTGGGAGGAGACACTCTCGATTAGACTGATTCAGAATATCTAGAAAGTATAAATAACATGATAATATGGATTCTTATCGTTTCTCACATACAATGAAAGCAGAAAGGTTGAATATAGTGGAATTCCTGTTTTGAGATCGTGACTGAAGCTGATGTTTGAAAGTTGTCTTAAACGCCAATGGAGTTCTCAAGCTAGCATTATAAACATTTTGAAAATTGTATACTCTGTACGAATAAATGCAGGAAATACAAAAGTTCATTTTCTTTAAGGATTTTGGGATCAATTGGAATGCCAGTGCAGAATAATAATTCATTCTGGCCAATCTTGTACTAGATAGAAAAATTGAAAATCATTCATTAAACTGGCTTTTTCAATACCTTCAAAGACTCCTTGTGGAAAGGAATCCGCAAACAATTGGACGGTTGTATATCGTTTTTAGTTGAGAAAAAGTATGAATATTAAAATGGTGGTAAGTTAAATTCAAATTTGAAAAGAAATATTCCTAAACCCGCTATTTTTAACAGTGTTTGATAATTACTACTCTTACTGATTCTGTTGTTAAATTCTACTTTATTAATGAAATTGCAGGACTGCAGCACCGTGTTTGAATTAATACATCTTCAGCTGTACATGCACTGTACAAACAGCATAGGGCCGGTCTCCGAGCTCGGGATTTAGCTAAGTTCTAGACTTTAAACAGCTAGAGTTAGAAAATTGGCTTTCCAAAACTGGTACAGTGTAGTTGTATGTCATTTATATCTCCAGCTGAAGATGTGTTGATTCCAACACGAAACTGCAAGCTGATGATTGAAGTGGAGTTTGACATTAGAATCAGTGTTCCTCAATCATGAAGATGTTGTACAATATAATTCTTTAAAATTACTTATCATATACTACCACTCAAATTTCTATCTTCGACATATAAATCAGCTTTCATTCATTTTTGAAAATTGTAAAATGATCATATCTCAAATTATTCGTAGTTCATAGTACGTTCATCAACATACCTCAAAATAATTATTGAGCTTTATATGATATGAAAAAAGCAATTTGTAATAACTATAGATAAAATAGATAATATTGTTATACATCTACATAAATTGGCGGTGCTTTGGACATATCAATGTCCATTCTTCGGATGAATAACAATATTATCTATTTTATCAATAATATGCTCAATATTTATTTTCTTGATTTATATTTTGATTTCTCTTGATTCAATTCATCTATAATTTTGCTGTATTGTAAGCTATTGTATATAAGTGTATAAGCCAGTATATATTGTAATCTACATAAATAAAGTACTCAATCAATCAATTAATCGTTAAATCAAATTCACAGTCTGTATTTATTTCCATTTCATTAATATGAGTGAACTTATTGCATTATACAGCAGACAATGAGGAAGATTCTCAATTTTTTCGTAGCTGAAGGTTATGACATGATATGAGCGTGGAAATCCACCTGGTATCATCAATACATGCTTTTATTCGATCCCCCAGTTTCACTAACAGCAACTCCATCACCAAGATGATTTACAAGTTTTTATTTATTTGTGGATACAATCACAAATCATATAAATAAGATTGGGAAGGAACAATAGGCTTGGCCCAAAACTATTCCATTCCCAAATTTTGATAATTAATAAAATTTTCAAAAAATAGGTTATGTTATTTCAAAGTTTTCAAAATTGCAAAGATCGTTTTACTTTCACTTGTCAAGGCTATGGCAATAATTCATTTATTTAGTCTTCAGAATATTGTGTTCCTTGCATTCTTGGATATAACTTTCAATTAAAATGGACCTTATTATTCGTGACTAAAGCTTCAACGTTTAGCCTCCTGGATACTTGTGCGAATAACACAGTTATTCAATCTAACAATATAATCAAAGCATAATCATGAGATCTAACATTTGATTCAAAATGTTGTTTCGTTGCTGAGCTATTCAATTTTAATAGGTACATTGGGAAGTATTTAAACAATATGCTGCAATTCAGTTTCTCATCAACTTGTTGAATTTGTTCTAATTAGATTGATTCGTTCCTATTGAGTTTGTTTCTTATCCTAGTCTCAACTTCTAATCCAATTTGTTTTATCTCAGTCTCCCAGTCCAATCCAGTTTGTCTCATCCTATTTGATTCAGACTGAAGCCAACTGTATGTCAACCCAAATTCATAACTGGGAGATTCTGGATGTATTTTGCGAATTCTCAACCCAATCTTTGTCAAATGACCTCAATGGAACGTTAAACACGTTTGTATGAATCAATATTTAACTACTAACAATACAGATGGAATTAAATAGAGAATGCATTTATTCAAATGCCAATTAATATATAATTATTATTTAACGAAAATCCTAAATAAATGCTGTATATATTAATAATTATATATTTACTAACAATACTGTATTTTGTAATTATGTTGTATTCCAATCGACATTCTAGATTATCAATGTGTTTGTAGTTGAGGTTTATTATCAGGCAGTTTAAATGGTTAGATGGTGTTACTAGCGTTTGGGGAGGAACAGAGAGCGACAGTGAGTGAGGGACTGATTGACAATGGCCAACCACCGGAAGAGCATAGCAAGGTGGTGTTGAGCGGGTTGCAGCATTCAGCCTGAACAGAGGCTGTCACTAGATCCAGCACGAAAGGGAGCGCGGCGTGCCAACACAGTTTATTCAGGGTCTATTAGCGCGGAGCGAGGGGCGAAAATGCAACGCAAATTGACACTAAAATCGCGGCCATTGTTTCTATCATCAGTGAAGCATTCACCAGCGCTGAATAGCCATCATCAGGCCGTATTGACTTATAGCAGACACCCAATGCACAATAGCCAGGCCCTTCGCTCCTTGGCGTCCTATCAGTCTCTATCGCCGTTTCCCGTCTAATTATCATTCTTACAAACCAGCTCGTGGCTCGCTGGCCTATCAAGCATTATTGCATACACAAACATGAATAATGGATTCATTCGATTCTGAATATGAATGGAGAAGGGTGGTATTTGTAAGCCGGGAAGGCTTGATAAGGATGAGAAGGATGGATCCTTGATCCTTGAAAACGATGTATAAGTTTTAGTGATTCCTCTATACTAGTTTCCGATTATTATTGAATGATGCCGAATGCTTCAGTACTCGTGCACCAAAACTTGAAAATTTCGAGAGTGCTATCTCTAATAATCCAAAGTGTAGGTTGTAGAATGATAATGTGATAACCTTATCATAGATACGATGGAAGTCTAATAAATGATAGACACAAGCTTTAAAATAATAAACTGAGCAAACTACAGAGCCTTGACTATGGAGATGTGAAAAATCTCTCCTAATTCTTAATCTCCAGTTAGAAACCTTTCTGTCATACATTTTGTGTTAGGCTATTAATATAAGAGTACGACATTGTGTTCTGGTGCTATGTGATAGAATGAAACACGTTTCCAGAGTCCAGCTGCCTACGCCTTATTCTCCTTGCAGTAATGATTACCCTTGAATAATTTTTTATAAGATGAAAGAAGAAAATTTTGTGTGTAAGATGGAAGAAATGGTTGAAATTATATGTTTCAATCACAGGTTTCTTAAATCAAATTTAAAATGACTCTAATGTCGGATGTTCCACGATCTGTGTATTTTTATAACTTAACTCAATGTACCTAAAATTCTTGTATTCTAGAACTTAACTTAATAGAATGAAATTCACATGGAATCTTTGAAGTATTTGCAAACAATTATTCCTTGAAGTAGTGATCTAGAATTAAAGTGTTTGAGGCTTAGTTTAGGCAACAAATCGCAGAAAAAATCGATTCACTCTGGACCATAAACAGAATCATCACAATAAATAGCATTAAGAAAAGCCGATTAAGTGCCGTTTGAACAGTGCCAGTTCAAACTTAATCTCAGTTTAAACTGGTTTCAAGTCCATATAAAATCTCATTTTTTACAATTTAGGAGTTTGAGTCAGCAGATGATTCAAGCTTTCACTATAAAAACAGCTTGAGATACACTCTTAAAATTTGCTACCAGTGCTCCACACTCTCAATTGAAACAGGATTGAAGTTGCTCCAGAACTCCTTTGCCTAATATTGTACTGTGACGTTAAAGTGAACAAGACGTTTTCTATTATACTTTACTCATTGCTAACTCAAGCGACATTAACATTATGAATATGAAAATTTATAAAATAGAATTATAGTACCCTTTGAAATTAATAAAATAATAGAATAAGAATACAAATTTAAAAGACCGGAACAGGCAATCATGCCTATACCGTGGAAGTCAGAAGAAGAATGCAAATTATAACTACTAGTTTCGGTGATCACACCATCATCAGGTTATAAAAATAAATTTCAAATAAATGTTAACTATATCACCGAAACTAGTAGACTAGTTATAATTTGTATTTTTATTATTTTATTTTTTTAATTTCAAAGGGTACTATGTTTAAATTTTATAAATACAAGAAAGTAGCCCTGAATTCATACATTTTAAGAAAATATGAAAATGTTTGACTTTGAAACAACATACAAAATGTATGGTCAAATGAGAATATTTTTTCAAGGGCTGGATTACAGTCAAGTGAAGAATGTTTCAAATGGATGAATATTATTATTGGGAAATCTGATATCTCTACACTCTATTGGCTCTGATTTCAGATATCACTCCTCTATTATTATTATTTCATCCACTGTCCACCTGTAAAAGGGATATAAGGATATTTCAATTCGTCATTAATCAAACAGTACATGTTATCTATCTTCTTGAACCTTCATCTTGAGGTTTGTAAAAATCTTTGTATTCCTCCACTGAGTAAGCACATATGGATAGTAGCTCTTTTTTCAATAAAAATCTGAAAGCTTTACCTGACTTTTCTGTTATGTAAGATGGCAATAAGTTGTACATCCAGATACCTGAACTCCTTACCCCTCGCTCATACAAAGTACCTACTTCGGTGTGCATCATCTCTCAAATTATTCCTGTATCTGGTCGAATATTGGTTAAATG
Organism: Nilaparvata lugens; assembly: GCF_014356525.2. NCBI lineage: Eukaryota > Metazoa > Arthropoda > Insecta > Hemiptera > Delphacidae > Nilaparvata > Nilaparvata lugens. The sequence continues at coordinate 13,981,134 of NC_052506.1, forward strand.
TTTCTCCTGTATTAAATTCATTTATGTGTTTTTTTAAAGCAGATTGTTTCCAGAAATAGGCTAGGAAGTGGGAGAATTCCAAGTTTTTCGAAACAAGTTTTTCAACTAGCTCGGATTGACTCCCCTATCATCACCCTCAATGCCCACTTCTGTAGTCTAAACACCTCCACTACACTACTAGAATAACCCCAAAATATAATTCCATAGTTCAGAAGTGAGTGAAACAGGGCGAAATACACACTTTTAAGGGCCATCGAATCCAGAGAAGCCTTTAGGATTCTGAAAATATCTGAGAAATCTATATTGCATGGCTTGATTGATTACATTTCATGTAAAACGTGAACACAATCTCATTATCAAACATATGTTATTGTGAAGTACAGTAGTGTAAATTTGTCAAATACATCATCATTGCACAGCCATCAAGGATTGGTGTCGTAGACAAAAAGTGAAGAATGATGAGTTCCAGTTTGTTGCAAGTAGACAGGAGTTGACAAGTGGTAGGTGCAAGAAGGGGGGGGGAGGCGGGGCAGCCATTCATCAGCACTGAGGATGGATGTTTGTGGTGTGAGGGGCGAAGGGGGTGAAGGGTGTACTTACCTCATCAGACGTCGAGTCGTAAAGCAGCTCCTATCTGGCTCGTAACTCCTCACTCTCTATCTTTTCATTTTGCTGCATTATTCTACGCGATCACATATAAACGCGCCACCTAAACAAAGTACCGGCGCATTATCTCGTGTATACAGCAGGCGCGGAGGCGGCGCGGGGCGCGGCGATTTGTGCGCGTTTAACGACCTCTTTCCCGCCAATACATCTCCATCAAAGGTGTTTAGGGCTTTTTTACGCGCGGCGCAAATTTGCTCGTCGGCAAGCAGCCCCTGACAGAGACGGCACGCACAATGCCATCCGCGACTGCGGCGATCTGCGATCGTAAACCGCAAATGAATGCGACTCCATGTCTTCTTATCGTCTTCACTTGCAAGTACCTGCTGCACTATCTCCATCAATCTCCCGTCTGTTGTCCAACTGAATAGTTCCATTTTGACGTTACTCTTGATGCCATCTGCATTCGAAGGTAGTGAATATTACATTTTTGTTAATGACCTGAATGATTGAAACTTCATTCATCAACTTTCAATCTAATTTTGTTCTTATTATAGTTTGTCTATCTAATTTTTTTATTTGATTTAATTATGACAATGTGTGATGTTTACATTTATTGATGTTTGATAATCAATAGCAATCCATTTTAAAATTTCAATAATTGGAAAAGATTATTCAATCGATAGATAAACAGCCAGACAAAGCAATTATATCGAATAGTAGAACCACAAATTATGAACAGGCATCAAGCTAGATAGATAGATCGATCGATTAAATAGCATCCACTGCCCACCTAAACAGGGGGACCTGGAGCTTGTCAAAATATCTAAACGGTCGAACAAAATAGACACAACCCACAGTAACGAAAACAAGACACAAAAAATTATTATAAAATTCATGCGGAGTAATGATCAATGTACTCTTCCTTTGTGTAGAAAGCACTCTTGGAGAAATATATTTTTAATATTTGAGATCTAAACTCACGTTATGCGTATAGAATATCTGAATTTAGTATATTGCACCAGAATGACATAAAACCTTGATGATGATGACTCCAAAAATGAATTATGATCGAATGCAAAACCAAATTAATCAGCATAATACCATGATTTCCAATGAAGCAAGAAAAGAGAACGGAATCTCTCACTTCTTCATACATTTCCATTAGCTGAGATCGGTAGATGAAAACCATTACTTCTATCACTGTGTAAGTTCTTAGAATGCTCTTATAGAAAACTGCTCAAGAGGAGAGATCTCCACAATAAATAGAAAACATGCGATTCTCGACTGTTGGCGAACGTGTTTTGGGGGAGGACTGACAGAAGACACCCCAGTATTACCAGTGCATAGCAGCCCCAAGCTCATGGAAGGAGGAATTAAAATAACAAAGTCTATATAGAGTATCGGACGTCGATTTCATTTGGGGCCAGGAAACAGTGATAACCGATTCATTTGTTCGGGCCACAATGAAATGCCTGCCGGGGCCGTCAACGCTTGTTTGTCTTGCACATATTGAACGCACGTCGTTTGTGGTCGCAACGTTTTTATTATCCCCAAGACTCTTCACAGCTCATTCGCACTATCTCTTTTCTGCTCGTAGGTTTGTCGTAGTTATAAGATTGTGGGATTTAGTGCGGGTATACACAGAAGAGAGCACCCACGTATTCCGTATTGAGTTTGCTACTCAATTGCACAGACCACCCTATATTTTCTCTCACTGACGCTCTCTCTGTCTTTCCTTTACTCTCTCACTTCTTGGATTCGCTCAATCAGATAGAGTCGCGTGCTGACTCTACTGACTCAACTGTCAATAGCGACATCTCGACTTGCGTTATTGTTAGGTCTTCGACAAACAAAGCACTCGCAATTTATGGCGTGATCTCCCTTCTCATCGCTTATTATCTCGCTATTCACAAAACGCGCCCAAAAGGGCCGGACCCCCAATTCAATACACACTGTCTTGGACATATAAATAGATTACTTTCCCCGTTCACGCCCGCCTTATCTTTAGTGCTCGTAAACTGTCGTTTTATGCACTCGGTTTTGCAGCTCTCCTACATCCCATGTCTTAATAAACCTGGAGTGGTTCGAATGTTTGTGGCCTTAGGAAGTCGCAGAGATTAGTATCCAATCGACTATTGTGAGGGCGATGCCTTTCAATTAACAAACCAGTCACTCAATACACAGTAACAGTATCTGTTTCGATACTAAGTTTTTCAATACTAATTGACTCAGCTCAGATGTCAAATACCAATACTAAAACTAGCGTTAGCTTCAACTAAGTATGATCATTTAGCCAAGTATTACCATAGAGAAAAAATAGTGTTAGTTATGCTATTGTTTCTGGCATTACTAATACACACTAGGACTACTGTCCAAGTATTACTTATACACATGATGAAAACCAAAATATCTCATCAACGAAATTCACAAGCTGACGTATAGCCAAACTGTAAAGTATAAACAGGACCTGAAAGATGAAGAAACCTTAAGGGTTTGAAAGGTGAAAGGGTAGGTTAGGGGGTTAGGTTTTGCTTTTGAATGGCGAAATTCTTGTATTATTAAAATGTTTTGATAGTTAAGAAGCAATAAAGCTTGCATCCCAAAACACGTTTGTTATTTGATTTTGTTCGGCTATACATCACCGTATGATTTTCGGGAATGTGATATTTTGCCTACCACACATGACTCATCTTTTCATTGATTGAATGTATCAAGTTGATTATTAAGAATTATTTCTCCAGGAACCACATACACTGATGATCTCTAGATTCACATTCAACAGGATTCAAATTTGAAAAAGAAATCAGAGTCGTATGAAACTGATAATATACAATGATTACTGTTTATATAGTGGAATACGCGTTACAGTGGTAGCGGAAAATAATAGGAGAACTGCGTTGCCGATTCTCTGCCTTGCCACTGCCTTCTATAGAGGATAGCTGGTACTGGTATATCTGATGTAATTTCAACTCTTCATTCTTGTTTAAAATAATAATCTATTACATTTCATCCGTCGAGGAAATATATTCTCAATGATTGAATAATGAATTTCCATAATTGAGATTGAATATTAAGTTATTCAATTATATTTCTACATTTTTGAAATCAATTTGGAAACGTTTCAGAGCTAGGGAAGGATAGCGCTATCTGCTTTGTCGAATTATGGACAGGGATAGCAACTCCAATGTTATACTGCCAATAATGTGGACTCATTATAGTAAGGAAGATACCTACAGGCTTGACAAAATAGTCACATGCTTGGTTTTATTATGATAGGAAAGATATTAATGAAATACTTTAGGTAGTTAGATAAAGACTTCAAATGGTGGAAAGATGATAATGAAAGATCTTTAGGTGGCTTCTGAGACAAACAATTTGAATTAACCTGAATAGACGATCGTTAACTGGAACAAGAAATCATTATTTCACAGATGGAAATTCCTGAGATATTTCATTTATTCAATTGCCAATGAAATAATAATTTATTAGTATTCAATTATAATTATTAATCTTTCTTTTTGTCCGTATCACCATAGAGAAACAATAGCGTAAGTGGATATCCCATGGTATAGGGCGTTTATGTCGCAACTTTTACTGTTATCTCAAGCCGATTACTGTTGATTATAGTCGATTTTTACTGTTTTGTTGGGGTGAGAGTGTATGAACGGCACAATATGAGAGACTACCAGTATCACACAGCTTTACGGGAAAGAATTACATGAACTATCGGCTTGAGATAACAGTAAAAGTTGCGACATAAACGCCCTATACCATGGGATATCTACTTATGCTATTGTTTCTCTATGGTATCACTGAAGGCAATGAGGTTGAGCCAAACCTCTAAAGCTTGAAATAAGATGTGAATGAGTTGATGTGATCGAGGTTGAATACGAATGAATTTAATAAAATAAAAAAAAATTGTTCACGAAGATAAGTATTTTCGTGATACAGGTATTTTTTTCTACTTAATTTGCATTTTTTCTAATTGTCTACTATTTTATTGAACTCAAGTAAATCATAGTATCATACTGTTGCCTTGCCTATCTGTTTGGGGAGCACAATCAAGCAGAAACAGTGGGCCTAGAATAACTTTGCAGTCGACTGGGTCAACCTGGCAATCTGTTGGCGAAATCAGATAATATTGCGAACGATCCAGCGTGAATTTGCCAGGCAAAACAGGGAGGGCCCTCACTCGGACTGGTGACTGCTGGTCTTACGGTTGGAAAAGCATCGCTTAATTATTGCAATCAAACTGCTCAGAGTGCTGTGCCCTTTTCGCTGTCCACAGATAATTTAATGCTGTTTGACCGAAGGGCTCCAATCATCTACTGCAGGTAGATTTTGCTAACAACAAATAGAATGGCTGTTCCTGCTGGTCAAGGGGCAGGATAGACAATTGTACGCCTCAACAAGTTCTGATCATAAATTCAAACATACTATCATTCAATGAAGTCAGCTATTTGATGGACTTCGATTATAAATCGATGAATCCTGATTTCAATAATAGTTGGAGATCAGATTGAGTTATTTTTATTATTTCAAAGATAAAAGGGTAGGTTAGGAAGTTAGGTTTTTGCTTTAGGATGGCAGTTATCAGCACTATTGCCTGTGAAGTTTTGTAAGCCTTCAAGATCAACTGACGTTTCTGTAAGAGTAGTGCTTTATTAAGATCACAATAAGAGAAGATTAGATTCATGAGCATTGCTTTCCACTTTATGCATCACAAATGATATGTTGAAAATTATAGGGAGTACCGTTTTAGAAAATGGAGTTGAGGAGATTCAATAGATGTAGATAATATTATTTTCAAATCATAGATTAAATGTATTCTTTTTCAGACTGGAATATAAAATTTGAAGTTTTAATCAAAAGAATGCCAGAATGAGGAAAGGATAGAATTTTATCTCTACATTCGATTGTATTCTAATTTATCCATGTCTGCAAACTGTGAATAGCTTCATTTCTCATCTTCTTTTTATTTCAATTTGTATAATATGTGGTAAATATTGTATTGTCTGAAGGAGGACAAATGGGTTTCTATCCATATGGGTGTCAAACTATCAAAAGATAAACCGAAAAACTTCAATAAATAACAACCAAACTCATTGAATAGAAAAAAAGTGACATCGACTCTGCCCCCTTCTTAAAGAGAATCACCTATTCGATTTCCCAATATCACATCATACTATTTTGAATGTAAGTACTCCTATCAAACAGAATGCTAATTCAGCAACCTTTAATACAGAAATACAAAATTACCATTCCAAAATATCTGGGAGTTTGCCAAGAGATTCTGTTGAGTAATAAACAGTAGAGCTGTAATTTGAAAGCGAGAAAACTAGAGTTTACTGCTTAGATTCAGTTGGGGATGGTGATTGTTAACATAAACTACCGCGAGAGCATTATTTTGTATTTCACTGCTGCATTCATTCCTCATTTCCTTGGAGCTCGAACCACAGAAAACAAGATGAAGTCGTTTGTTGAGTAATAATTGGGTGAGGGAGGCGGCAATGCTTTCTGGTGCCCAATGCGCTGTCATCTTTTGTCGGATCTAAGGAGGCTAATGTTCATTATCTGGCCGGCGCACATAGGCGGTAACTTATAGCTCTCATTACTGTTGGCCTGTGTTCTGCTCACAGTGCCGCCATTATCTCCATTGTGTCTTTTTGTTCGTGGAGTCTTATCGCACGCCAGCCACGGCTCGCGTTTCTTCATTTCCTTTTCATCCTTTCTCCTCATTCCGATGATGAGGTCTTGGGTGTTATCTCTCTGAAGGGTTCCGCACCTACTAGATTCCCTTTTCCCTTCCCATCCCTCCCTATCCCCCACCACAACTCGCCCTTTGTGCCAGCTCGACTTTCTTCAGCTTCTTACGGAAATAAGCCGTAAGAGACAATGGAACGAGACCCGAATGTCATTCACGGATTGTATTCTCTCTTAAGAAAATAAAAAGATTTGAAATTTGGAACAAACAAGAAAGTAAATACTTCTGTAGGTTGCATACATGAAAATTTGAAGTCTACTGGTGATCTAGTGTAGCACTACTCAATTTTAGCCTTGATGTTTATAGTCGATATAGCTGATTAGAGGAAAATCTCAAGTGAAAACACCCCTGGATAAAAAATATTAGTAAGGCATTTTTGTTAAAAGATGAGGCTGAGGGAATAGCCTGATTGTGAGGGGGTGAAGAGACAAATCTTCATCGTAATTCAGCAAATAGTCAAGTATCATTAGTTATATAACAGAAATAATCTTGTACTGATTTGAATGCTTGTTTAGACAGTGAGAATGAAAAATGCGCACGACTGTTACTGCCCAAATTCACTGCTCACAAGATTATATTCACGTTTGGATAACTTCATCTGCAACCTTCATCCTTCAATACAAAACAACCACACCTAATTTGATCATTTGGAATTTTTGCTGGAGAATGCTAGCCCAAAACACCATTCAACACTGTAACACTGAACAACTTGCAATAAGGACGCAGAATCAACCTAAGAGCAAAGGATATTCATCAATGCCAGTATAATAATAAGTTGAAGAGAAATGGGAAGAAAAATAAAAATCTCAGTACCCTTTTTGAATTATTTAATCACAACATGTTTCGGACATTGATGCCATTTTCAAGTATTTATTTATTTACTTCATATCACTTGAAAATGGCATCAATGTCCGAAACATGTTGTGATTGAATAATTCGAAAAGGGTACTGAGATTTTTATTTTTCTTCCCATTTCTATGAAAAGTAGCCCTATACAGAAAAGAGATAAATAAGTTGAAGAGTTATCTTGTTCACTTATGATGAAGTCGAAGCCACAACTTTTCGAATTATGTAGCTGATGTGGACGAACATTTTAATTCATGTATATCTGACGTCTTACAAGCGCGTTTGATATAGTTCAATGAAAATCATTATTGAAATAGAGCAAAGAAGAATTTTACACAACCTATTGGATATACAACCAAAGAAGCTACAGATGGAATTAAATAGAGAATGCATTTATTCAAATGCTAATTAATAATTATATAATTATTATTTAACGAAAATCCTAAAGTAGTTCCCGGGCTGGCAACTACTTTTTGGATAGTAGTTCTCATCGAATTTCCATCTAGCTGTTAACCCTGTTGTCAATGTCTGCAGTAGCAGAGGTCTTCGGGGTGATTTGCAGCACTTATTTAGGATTTTCGTTAAATAATAATTAAACCAAAGAAGCCATTTTATACCTATTGAATACATCAAAGAAGCATTCTATAAATGCCGTGATTCTATCTACCTCTGACATCGAATTATGAATATCATTTCCAAAAATTAAAATTTTGTTGAATAGTTGAGTAGTAAAACGTACGATTTTGCAAAGATTCAATAATTAGAATTGGATAGTATTCAGATGCTTGTTTTGGTGTTTGTAATAGCCTTCTTCAAATTCATGCTTCATTTTTGAAATTATCTTTTCCCTCCCTCCCAACATCTATTGCCTGCTGGTGTTTGATTGAGAACTTCGGTTGGCATTTTTTCAATCTTTTCTTTACATCTAATTCGAAATTTTTAATTACTCTATTTCACGCTCAACACTCAACCATAAGCTCAAGCGTTCTCATCTCGGGGTGGTTCAAATGTTGTACATTTCTTTACTAGAAAAATAATCTTTAACATCCATAAGATACATCAGTTGGATAATCAGATATTGAACAAAACAATAATTATTGGATGAGATCAATCCATTGAACGAAACCAAACGAATGTTGCGAGTTCTTATTCCAGTTTATATTTCGCAGTTTCGAATAAATATTGGAGTTCACCATGATACAAAAAAAGTTGATTTGAATGAGGATAATTTATCATTAAATAAATCGAAATCAATTATAATTACTTTAAAGAGATGAGATGATTATAACTGAAATAAGTGAAGTACCGCTAAAGTACCAAATATTTTACTGGGGTTCCCAAACCCTCCAATGGAACACTGATTAACTATTTCTATCTCATAGTAGCCTACTTCGCTAGCCTACTATTATCTCCAGAATTCCAGATGAACAGAGAACTGAATGTACATCTTTAATACAGTTCTATGAATAGGAGTGACAACAAGCCACGTTCACAGGACATATGAGAACTGTACAAAACCGCATTATCTCCGAATTTGCGGGCCCTATGGCCCGTTTATGCATCAGTATACACATGCTATGGAAAATTAGATAAACAAATGAAAAGTTTGAAACTCATCAGATATGTATTCCAAAGGCTTGCATTAGTAAGAATGGTTGAGAATAAAGGATAGTCAACAAAGTTAATGTTAGTTTTGAGAAGTCTCCTTTGGACATTTTTACTGTACTTGAACAGTAGACTGAAAGAAGCTCTTCTCTAAAAGTAAGAAGGCTGATGTGTTAATCTCCAGCATTTTGGAATAATGTCGAGCTTGACAAGTTCTATAATCTTAATATACTTGAAAACAATTATTAGAACTTTAAAAACTGCGAAATATAAACTGTAATAAGAACTCGCAACATTCGTTTAATAATATTGATTTCGTTCAATAAATTGGTCTCATTTAATGATCATTGTTTCGTTCAATATCTGTGCTTTTCAACTGAGGTATCTTAATGATGACATACCTGCTATTCTTGGAAGTACGATTATGGAAAAATGCGATATCAAACAAAACAATTGATATAATTATTATTTAACGGATTTTCGTTAAATAATAATTATATATTAATTAGCATTTGAATTAATGCACTCTCTATTTAATTCCATCTGAAAACAATTGAATTGTATAAATTTTGATTAATGTACATAACACTCTACAAAATTGAATCAGATTCCAAATACAGTATATTAAAAGAATGTTTTTCACTCTCTCAAGACACGAGTTTTGAACCATCATCATAAATAATATGATGGTGAGTTGACAATCTGACAGTAAATTATTGTAGAAAAATGTTATTCATAAACATTACAGAGTATAGTTCTGGAAGAAACAAGATTATATCCAAGGTAGTTATTTATATATCCCTTATATTCTATGTAACTTCTAACTTGAGTATATCCATCTCATCAGTTTCCTTACGCATACTTTACGCATACTTTGCTCATACCTTACGCATATTTAAGTGGAAATATAACTAAAAATCTGTAAAATCAGTTTCGATTCTCATAATACCGAGGCTGAAATCGAATGGTTGCTGACTACTCGTTTTGCACGCTGAACACGAATACATTAGTAGCGTCCACTAGACGTCCACCAGCTACTACGGAAAAGTTGAGTTTTTGAGTTCCTGAAATTTCCAATCTTGTGTTCCCGTACAAGCCCAGCTTGGGCGGTGAAAAAAGTCGCCGCTACTATAAAATGTTTGTATAAAATAAGTTGAGGCTTGGTCCTCAAACATAAGAGATTACAGCGTTGCCAAATTATGTGGAATTGCTACTTTCTAAAATTTCTATTTTAACCACATAGTTTTATGTAGAATTCCATCCCCAATATTCCAGTAGTTCTAAAAGAGTTTCAGGGTTGAAGGATTAAAAGGGAATTCAATTTTTGATAAAATTTAAAACATTGCTAAAATATGTATATCTTTGGAATATCACTCCCCTCAAAATTATAATGGGATGTCAGAATTTTATATCAAAATAACAGGGAGAATGTCGTCTCTTTCCTATTGGTGTCTGAATCATTTTTCCCGACCCATAGTTATTTTTTAGTTGATGATTATGTTTGTCCATGTTTTCGACAGGATGGAGAATTTTCTGTTTTAAAAGATGTGGTGAAAGCAAAATGTTTCTCAGAAATAATTGAAATTATTTTCCAATTATTGTCAAAAATAGTCGAAAGATCGTATTTTGGTCTCTTAGAAATTTTAAAGTTAGGAGAGCGGCTGCATCGTAGTATGTATTGTATGCCAAGGCCCGCCGCAAAGTAGACCCACGCAAACCGCCGTGGGATATTTTGTAAACCATTGCTATAGAATTATTCATAATCAATCAGCTGACAAGTGATTCATTACCAGTATTACACAGATGTCTAGATAGAGAAGCCTAGCAATGGTTTATAAAGCATCCCACGGCGTGGGTTGCTTTTAGTGGATTAGCGTGGGTCTACTATGCGGCGGCCTAAAGGCTGGTAATTAACAATAAACAATATTCTTAATAATTATTTGACTGAAATATTTCAACTGCAAGCAGCTTGTTGCAATGGGAAAGGCTTCCATGCAGCATTGCTTGAATTCTTCGAGTCGAGGTTGTCATTTTCACAATTTAAAATAGATATGTCACTTATCACACAAATATTGAATGTTGATCTATATAAGCACTTAAATAATAAACCTTATCCCGGACCACTTCCTCATAGACTCTAAGATTGGTAGAAAAACTAAACTAGAAATAAAAACCTGGACATAGAGTAACTTTTTCTTCCATATCGACGTATGAGTTTCTCGGGATTTCTGGTCAAACTACTGTTTGCAAGGCCAATTCTTTTAGATACATTTGTTAAAAGTGGACTCGCTTACAATTTTTGCACCTTTTTTTCTCTTTTTTTCTACTTTCTTCTGCAATACTTCACTTTTCTTCTCCTGTTCACCCTTCATTCCTTACTTTTATACCATCTACCTGCCTATTACATGGGAAACCATTGTTGGCTAGGTATTTTTCGTCCTTTCTTCCTTTTCAGCACACCCCGTCATGAAGCCTGTTTTTGTATTTTATTAGAAATTTATTTTCGATTGTGATTTTTCTGTGTTTTGATTTCTTCTATGTATATTGTATTGTGTTAGTTTGAATAATATTGATTGATTGAATTAATAATCATGTGGCTTGCAGTCGCTGAATTTTTCAAACGTTCTGTCTCATGTCTTTGTTGGTTCCAGCTATTGATAGCATAAATACTACAGTATATGGTAGCACACCATTCAGCCGCTCTTTGTACCTTGAAACTCATGAAAGGCCGAAATACGTCCTACCGACTAAGTTTGACAATTGGAAAAATAATATCTATCATGTCTGAGAAACTTTCACGCTTTCACCACCCACTTATCCTTTAAAACAAAAAAAGTTTCTAGTTATGTCACAAATTGCATGTTTTCTGCTCGAAATGTCGTGAGTTTGACGAACAAAATTAACAAAAAAATAACTATGGGGCGGATCAAAATGATCCAGACACCAATAGAAAGAAGACATTCTTCTCGTTATTTTGCAATAAAATTCTCACTTATTATGACACTTCATATTTCTGAGAGAAGTTATATTCAAAAGAAATACAAATTTTCACGAATTTCATAAAAAAACATTCAATTTCCTTTCAATCATTCAACCCTGAAACTCTATCAGAACTACTTGAATATCTGGGATTATAATATTTCACATAAAACTCTGTAGTTGAATTAGAAATTTGAGAAAGTTGCAATTTTACACAATTTGGCATCGCTGTAATTTCTCCGGATGGAGGGCCAAGTCTCAACTTTTAAAAAATTCAATTTCCTTTCAATCATTCAACCCTGAAACTTCATCAAAACTACTGGAATATCTGGAATTATAATATTCTACATAAAATTTTGCGTTTGAATTAAAAATTTGAGAAAGTTGCAATTTTACACAGTTTGGCATCGCTGTAATTTCTCCCGATGAAGGGCCAAGTCCCTGTGTTCAGCATTCTCCACTATAAACAAATCACAAAGGGAAGGATTTCTTGTGAACGAACGGACACTCTAGCGCTATCAGGCGGAGCTCTCTGTACTCGTTGTGATAGAAGTGCTTAAATTCGCCAACAGAGCGCAGCATCCACACGATTTTCATACATTGGCTTTTTCAAAAGTCTCCACAGTGACTTCAGGAACATTCATATTTTGCACGTATTACATTAGGAGACCATTCTGGGATATCAGTGGTGTCCATGTGAAAATCAGGATGGGACACCAGCGAGATACCGAAGGTGTACCAATGGTGACTGGGTTGGCTACCCGAGTGAGCCCAGCCGGACACCACAATCTGGTGTTTTGTCACCAAAATAATATGATGTCCCTATTATAATTATTGTGAACGTAATAAGGTTAAATGCCCCACGATTTGATAGATCACTTGGTGTCAGAGCCTGGAGCCCTGAAGAGCTTAATGGATATACAAGATACTGTATATTGAATGAAAAAGACTAAGAAATTATCAAAAAACCACAGATTTATTGATAATCATTAGAAAGACCGGTTTCGGTTATTACACCATTGTCAATCTCTGAGAAACTCAGACCGAAACCGGTCTCTTTAAGTATCAATAAATCTGTGGTTTTTTGACAATTTTAGTCCTTTTTATTCAATATTAATAATTTTCACAATATCAACTTCTCAACTACACAAAAACAAAAGATACTGTATATTGTCTTTTTTCTTTAGGGCTACTTTTAATATAAATAAAAAAATTCTGAATACCCTCATAAATTATTTTGACACTACCAACATGTTTCGGCTATTAATCAGAACCAATCTAATTAGTAGCCGAAACATGTAGTGACAAAATGATTTATAAGGGTACTCAGATTCATATTTTTATTTATAAGATACTGTATATCATGTATACATATTGAAGTACAGAATTCATGAAAAATGATCCAAGATTGTTAACAACAATTATTCACAAGTTTAATAAAATGAAGTCACAGATATTCAATAGTGATTTATATTTTTGAGTAAAAGTGAGATCCAAAATCACATCCACCGTAAAATTAGTTTATTCGTTAGGTAGACTATCGATTCAAAGGACTGTCAATTGATCCTAGACACTACCTCCGTTACGGAGGTAGTGTCCTAGATCGATTGATTCGTTTAGAACAAAAACAAAGAATTCTAACCTCAAAATGTACATGCAAACTTTTATTTTTTATGATCTGCCAAGGAATTCTCATTATTGTTGAATTACAATTTTGCATGATTTTCTTATCGCTTAAAGATAACCTGATTTCTCTTTATCATGAATAACATTCGATTTTACTTGAGCGGTAACTTGACTAGGCTATCTATTCTTTTTATTTTATAATTCTATTAAAGCTCAATAGTTTATATTAAAAGTATTTTGTGGTGTTAAAATACCACGTGACATAATGAAATAATAAGCTATTCTGGAACTTTATTAATGCCAGAATTTTCGAAGTGAAATCCACTTTACCCAATCTTTATTTGGAATACACATAAATTATTGAGACACTCCATATCACAATGATAAGTTGACTTTTTGGCTCACATTAACAATTCCAAACCTACGTGAATTTTCTACAGTTGATTCTAAATCAACCATTCTAATACTATTCAACCATAGTATCTTTCACTAACTGCATTGTAAACACTCACTGCTGGAGATCGATGGGCTAACTCTTTCTTTGACTATTTTTCCAATTGCGAATTTTCCGGTGCGGCCCTTGAATTGATAGAACTGAATATTTTTAGCTGGTTATTTCAATATTTTTGTTTTTAATATTTTCTCTGTGGTTGAATTTGATTCACTTATATTATCATCAGCTTCTCCCTTCTTCATCAATATCTTAGTGGGATAGAACAAGCAGGGAATGCTAACTGACTGATTCTTTATTTCCTATGGTTTTTTCTTCTAGAATAAACACTTCATCGCTTTTGATGGAATCAAAATATGATTTAATCGAAGAGAAACATTTTCAAAAAGTTTCAACAGTATTCTGGGGTTAAACAATTCCCGCTTCTCATTCTTTTATAGCTCGATAATGCACTTTTCAATTAATTACCGTATAAATCTTAAAGATAGATAGAATGGAAGTGTCTCTATGTTGAATAATGCTTTTACATCCAGTAAACAGTAACTTGTTTGTATAAAGTGCTATAATAGAAGTGGTTCATTAGATAAATATGGATGTAAGTGACATAGGAAGAGACAATGACAAAGTACTCCAGCATGTTTTGAACGTGAAATATAGCTTTCAGCCAGATTAAAGGATCAGACTCAGTTAAAAGGTCCAAGCCGCTCAATTAAACTGACCAACAGCCCAACAAATTTAGTGATGTATCACAAAAGAGTTCGTTAGAAAAGACATTCAACTGTTATAAATAACTATACTTTAGTCAACCGACCATGAAAAATATATCTGGTTCTATTCTACAAACATTGAACAGATTTCTTCTGCCTGATGACGCAACAATCACAAATCATCTAAAATCTATGTGCATTGAGGGATTAAAAACCACGTTTGTTTCGGCATCAGAGCAGTTTAACAAAAAGATCGACAGTTCCTCATCTGATTCAGCTTCTGCGGTTTAAGAAAATTAGATTAGAATAAACGAATCTTTTGAAATAATTTAATTTGCTGTATTTTAACCTCAATAATTTAGCTGTAACAAGTTTTGTGAATGTTCACTAATACATTATTCAGGGTTCATAGATCGGGATACTCTGATGTAATAGCAGGAATTAAAACCTTATCAAACTCCGAATAATTAGGCTATGTCTTTATTTCGACTTATAAACTTTCCAATTATTTCTTTACAAGCAATGGTGATCTGAATGGGCGTCTGGACTCTTACTAGTCTTCATGAGGTGATTAATAATAATTGTAATAAAAAATTCATAATTCCGATCAATCCCTATACCATGTCTACACAAGCATCGATTGTATCCTAATCCCATCAATCCCTATCCCATGTCTGCACATATTATCTATATAATAAGAGAGAGTAGGGTTGTGTTTGTTCGTGTGTTCGTTTGTTCGTTTGTTCGCATCAAAACATGTCAACTTGTTGATTGCATACCGGATAAACGGGAATGATTTAGATCTCCAAATTTTACACATAGATTCTAAAAATATCAATCTGGTGCACCTGGAAGCCCAAATTTCAATTTTCCTTCTAGATTTTTCAGAATTAATGTTTAAATTTCATTAATGGTACATTCGATTTCATTAAAAAAAACACCAAATCATATGGTCGAAATTGAAAAAGGAACATCTGTTTCTATATTGCTTTCTACCTGGAAAACATAGTTTTGAAACTTCGTTTTCCTCACGGTATATAGAAGAAGACGGTAGGTGTCACGCGCATGTTTGTGCTAAATTTCCGGTGTAGCTGACGTCATTTTATAGTATCCAATCATCTGTTTCTAATAAAAAAGTTTCATAAATTGCCAATTAGTGTTAAAACCTCGGTTGGTGGCGATGACGCAATCTAGCTGGCTGGCCACTGCGCACACATTCCATGACCCCTACCGTTTTCATCTAAATACCGTGGTTTTCCTGATGCAATGTTTAGGCCTACACGTGGCATGGATTATTAATTTTTCAGCTAGAACAATTTTTGAGACAAAGTGCCAAATAAATGTCTACAGTTTCATCAATGCTGTATCGGCAATATGAAAACGCATGCAGTTAATATGTCCTTGAATGAAGGTGTTATTTACATAAAGAAATTATATTCTTCCATTTTTATTTAATTAAAATTTCAAAATTATTCGAGCCCTGATAGAATGACTGACTCACTGTACAGTCAGTCGAAAATTTTAATATTGGAATGAGGGGTATTTTGGCAAGCTGAGAAAAAAAATAAGGTCATATGCACCTTTTCGTTATATCTTCAAATGAAAAATGAGTTTAGTGGGTTGTCAAACCTCCCTCTGAAAGGGAAACTATTCAACCTATTCTATCTTTTAGTAAAATAACAATGATCATCCATCCATGTATCATCTTCTATTATACTATAATAAAGGAAAGAACTGGATTATAAACGTAGCCTATACATGTGTAAAGTATAGGGAAATTATGTTTGACGCATTATCACGTCAGAACAATGGACTGATTAACTTGAAATTTTGCATATAGATTCTTGCTTAACCGAGGGTGGTTATAGACCAATTTCAAATTCTTCAAGATTTGATTAAATCAAGTTTCCAGTTTGTCAAGTTTTCAATTATTTGTCATGCTTCCAGTTTGTATGGAAGCAGCAGAAGATTTCTCTTAAAAGGGAAATTAGAAGATAGGTATGATTGAGGATCCTTTTCGAATGATAAAAACAGGTTTTCGTCACACCCAAATTTTTTCCGCCATTTTGAACCCAACTTCTTTTTTTAATTGAAAGGTGGTCATACTGATTTACTTGAAATGCAGCATATAAATTCTTAATCAACCGAGGATTCTTATAGACTTAATTTGAATTCTTCTAGATTTCATTACGTCAAGTTTTAAGAAAGACCCTTGCGAAGCACGGGTTACCTGCTAGTAGATAATATGTGTTATAAATTATTATTATGGTATTTGGAACATCTAAATTCATAAGAATGGTTTGTATAAATATTTTTGGACTGAACATTTTGTAGAAATCTAAAAGAGGTAACCTAATTTCGGACTTTTAATGTTACCTAAATTTCGGAGAAAAATAGTACAAGATATTCTTAGATTTTCTCTCCCGATCTGTGCTTCATTGTAGAAAAGAATAAATATTGTATCCTTAATGCAATTATTATGTCCGGAAATGAGAGTGGGAGAGATTCCAATTGAAGATACCGATCAGAAATCAATGACAGTTGATGATATGTGTAATCAGATTCAATTTCAAATTTATTGGATAGAATACCAAATAAAAGAATGAGAAATAAGATTCAAGTTTGTAAGATCGGGTAATAGTTTCATATTGGTGTTTCTATCTACCTATCTTGGTCTTTGAAAGTTGCTGATATGTGTAATCAAATTCAATTTAAATTTTTTTGGATAGAATATCAAATAAAAGAATTTCTGGTATGTAAGATCAGGTGAAAATATATAGTTCCATATTGGTGTCTTTATATACCTATCTAGGTCTTTGCTGATGTTATTATGTTAGTGTTTGTAAAGTTTATTTGGGAGATTTACTGTTATCCATTCATTCGAAATTGGACGTTGATTTCAATTAGCGTGAATTTCCATTGATAATAAAATTCTTTAAGAATATACTTGAAGTGAGTTGGAATATCACAAAACTATTATTGTCTTTCCACGCTACAAAAAAATCTAACTCACTTCCGACGCGAATGAGTTCAACCAGAATAAAATATGTTTTGCAATAAGAGGAGTTCAAAGTGGGAGAATCAATCATGCCATGGATGATTTGGCAAGGATAAACATAGTTTTGGCAACGACATGGTATCATAATAATATAATGTTGAACATTGGAAGTTAGTGTTCATTCGATTGAACACTTTCATATTTGGCCTTGCTGCGACTTACAATGGAGCTTTTGTTCAGCCCTCCGAATAAAGTTTCATCACTTTGCTCCCCTTGCCGTCGTGCCATTCACGTCGGTGTTTTTAATTCTTTAGAAAAGATCGTGAATCAGCAGCTTTGTCCAAACACTCCATTGTGCCACCGCTCTGCTCTGCTCTGCTCCGCTCTGGTTTCCTTGCTTTCAACTATATTGGTAGGTTGTAGTTTCACATATTATTTATTGTTTACTGAGTGGGAAGGGGAACTGATGAAATATGTTCCAACACTCGGTGCCTATATGAGTCCCTTCAAATTCTTCTCACGATCAAAACTGATTTCAATTTTGCGAATAGTAATAATTGTCCTTGAACTTGGTTTCAAATTAATTCAACATTTTTGAGATGAGTTGAAGATAAATTCCAACTATAACTCCTCTGTGCAATCTACTTTGGAGCCGTATCAGTTTAAACCACAAAGATCTGAATATAAAGAAAAATAAAAATCTCAGTACTCTTCTAGAAATATTTTATCACAACATGTTTCGGACATTGATGCCATTTTCAAGTGATAATGTAAAATATTTCTTAAAGAGTACTGAGATTTTTATTTTTCTTTATATTTATATTACAAGTAGCCCTATACAGAAAAGACACAAAGATCTGTTCTATATGATTTAAACGGATAAATCATGTGTTGGTTTAAGCCAGGAATGTAGCTCATTATAATAAATGAGACCTCACCTTCATGTAATCGTAGATTAGCGTCAAATGTATATCTGAATATGTATGTTGTATATCTGAAGCGTGGTGTATAATTTAGTAATTAATCAGCAATTATAACTTGGATTTCCAACTTGAGCAAGGCTCAATATATAAGCAAGGGTCAATGTATAATATAGACTTAACTGATAACTTGATATAATTTGGAGCTGCACGAGAGTTCCCATGATGAACCCACTCATTATGTGCAATCTAGACGGATCTGATCCATCTGATGGAAAAATAGTAAAACAATCAAATTGTGATATAGCATATTAGTCCAGGCAAGGAATCCTCAAAAAAAGGTTAAGAGGGAAAAGTTTGGATCACAATTTCTGATTCCGCAGCTCTTTTAGAGAGCTATGAGAGATAGTGAAAAATATTACGCATGCTACTTGTAGGCTAATTTGTAAGCTATAATTTGACGCATATTATTCGAGATATATGTAAAAAACCAAAATATGGTACTTTCAAACCAAGGATAGTTAGAGGGAGAGCCTACTATCCTTCTCTAAGGATAGTTAGAGTGTGAACATATCAAAGGTACTCACCCCTACCCCCTGTGCTAAAGGGGTGTGGGTGGTTTGGAAGTACCTTTTTTGATTTTTTGCATATATCTCGAATAATATGCCTCAAATCAAAGCTAACAAATTAGCCTACAAGTTACATGAGTAACATTTTTCCCCATCCCTCATAGTTTTCTAAATATGAGCTCTCGAAGGTGCCACATTTTGAAGAGTACCCCTATTGGCTCCGATTTTTTCATCTTCTCGGCCTTATAACTTTTTAACGATTGATTGAGAAAATCTGCGGTCAAAAATTGTGTTCCACCTTTTCCCACCGTTTAATACAGTGTGTACAAAAAAGAATGACCCGATTCTAAATAGCTATATCTATTATGAAAAAAGCTTAAGCAAATTTCATAACAAAATATTGGAGTTTACGAAAATGCATCCATCATTAATGTTCAATATGACCTCCATTGGCTGCACGGACGATCCACGTTTTCGTTGACTGGACTATATGGGATGAATTTAGATTTTATTCTACATGTTCAGTGAATTTGGTGTACGTAGAATAGGTGGTTAGCACAAGGTATATACAGATATATTTATTTACTTATTCAAGCATCCACAATTACTCAACGTTCAGAAAAGTACCTCAGGAACAAGTCCAGAACTAGTCCAGTTAAACTTTTACAGCAGATTAAAAAGGGATTTTTCAAAAATATTTTAGGATTTTCAAGTGATTTCTAGTAATTAATTTGAAAAATAATAACTGAAAAAAGTTTGAAAAAAGTATATTTATTCATTCCCATAAATAAAGTTTTCTTCTTCGATGCTTCATGCTGAAAAAAGTAAAAAGGAATTGAAAAATCTGCTTGTTATAATTTAACAGATACATTAATTATTTCATATCAATAGTAAACTTTATTTATACTTTCGAATGAATTTATTCATTCTTTTCAGTTGAAAAATATTTTTAGTATGGTATGATATTTTGTAAAAGCTCCACCAATTCATAGCCCTATATCGATTAGCTCTTTCATATTCTTTAGAAACCCTCCGACCTTCAAAACAGGTGTGAAGAAGCATTGTGAACCAAAGCGGCATTATGAATGGTTCTGCATTCTCAAATAAGGGGTGGTCTGCATCCGTCATCTCTTTTCACAATGCATCATATCTCTATTCCGCGTGGTAGTAATAATTGGGTAGGGAGAAGAAATATAGATTGGAAATACTATAATGTGGAAAGGGTTTGATGGTAAATTTTTAAAAGGAATTGTTACTATCAGAATTGTAAGAGAAAAAAATTCTTGATAAAGTGGAGGAGTAATAGAGAGTACTGGATAGAAATAGGTCCAATGTTATCTTTAGCGTTTCACTCTTCTGGCTATTACTGAGCTCTCGGTAGCTGAGATGTGAGGCCCTAGGCTTGCTGCGGTACGACGAGATGGATACTGAAACGTCGAAAAAAGGAAAACTGAAAAGGGGAAGAGAAAAAAGAGTATGGATGTCTTAATGGAGCATTCATTAAAGCTTTGAAAGGATTTAATAGGGAAAATGGAGCGGAAGAGCACCGCGGATTGTCGTGCGGGGGTGGGGTGGTCGGGGGAGGGATGAAGAGACGCAAGAAAAAAGATGACATCGGAATGAAATGAAAGGCTCCATTATATTGTTACAACAATGAAACAACAACAATTGCGGATGGGTGAAAGGAGGAGGGAACGGGGGATGGAAAGAAACAAACACACGCTATTCTAATAATGCAGCTGAATCAACAACAATACTACGTACAGTATTTCGGAGGCGAGTTATTGTGAGTGCCGGGCATTGTGAGGCGAAGAGGTCCTTTGTGCCCCGTCTCGAGGTAGATAGATCTTCATCAGAATAATTAAGAGCATTCACTCGCCTTGTCTCCGCGGATTCTGCCTCCTCTAACCCAACCACCCCACCACCATGACTCTTATCGGCTCTACCGCTTTTTCTTCTCTTCTGGCCGAATAATTGGATACGGCGAGCGTCTATTTACTTACCGTCGTCTCCTGGTATCGGCAATCGATAGTGAACAGCGCTGCTGAAGAAAATGCGTCTGCATGACTACAGATCTGCACTGGACCAAATCGGCGACTAACACTGGGCCTATGCTGGCACAATAATCACAGAACCGAATGCTGATTAAACCGGGTTCACGTTGCTCGAAATGCGAACACTGAGTAACTCTGACTCGTTACAGCTCGATTGGCACACTCGGGTCACTTGCTCATCAAAAAATGCTTCAAAAGATCGCATCGCTTCATTTAGGGACTTTTCTGGTGTATTTTTACAACATAACGTCAACTCCAATGCGACTGATTCGATCTCTGCTATTCCTCCATACTGATTGTGAGCTTGATCAATAGAAGCGATTTTTTATAATTCAGCAAACTTTGCTGCAAATATTTTTCTATCATCTATTGCTCTCAAGTGATGTCCATAGAGGGAGCACATTTTCAAACTGCTTCTGCAGATCAGTGAGCCAACCTTAGCCAAATTTCACTACGTATCAGTTCACTTGACATCTACCCTCTCCGAATTGAAAAAATATTTTTATAAAAACTGGTTTATGAATTTTTAACACAGTTATCAAGTTTTTGATTGGAGTGTGACCAGAGATGAGTGAGAGAAGAACTTGGAACGAATAATTTTCCCTCACATTTACAATAGAAGTTGTTCAAATTTGATATGGACAAAATTTGAATAATAAACTAAAAGAGTCAGTAAATTGATGAGTAATATAAGGATAAAAAACATTTAAAAACAGTTTCCAGAAACGAGTTTTGTTATGAGTTTTGCTATGCGAAATAGAGACCATGATTCAATATAATTCTCGAGGTTGAGTATTTTAAAAATAAATTGTAAATTTGATTCGTGTTGTGTTTACAGGATAAGAATTTAATAATTCGATAACTTTTTTTTATTTTGTCAATTTACCATAGGATATTGGATATGATACTTATCTTTATTGAGCATGTCCTGGGAACGTTATTCCTCTAGTAACATACAGAGAATGTAGACTCAATTGTTTAGAATGATAATTCTGATCCCTCTCACGACATCACATTGTTAACAATGAGATGATAAATCACAAGTGAGGTATAATTATTTTTGGTTATTGGATTAATTATTCTCGAGGTTGAGAATCTAAAAATATGTTGTAAATTTGATTTGTGGATGTTTCCAGGTCCCTTTCGGCTAATCTCAAAAAGTGAGCACTATTTATGTTATGATATTGCACGTGTCAAGACTCATTTTTGAAAAGCAGACAGTTCCTTGGATATTCTGTGGAAAACTTCACGCATCTTCTCTGCTCTATGATAGCAGGACAATCGAACAATGATGATTCTTCACCTCTTGAGACAAGAAAATAATTTCGAGGATGGAATAATCTATTATAGCTGTCACTTGTAATCGAGGTTAAATGTGTGCGTGTATGCTTGGGGGAGTGAGTCTACAGTGAATTGAAGGTGGAATCGGAGGGGGAGAGCAAGGCTCATCGACAATAGCTGATAAGATTGAAGTTGAGAAGCAGGTTGTTGGAGAATGGTGGGTGGAAAGGGGTGATTAGAGTGCGGACTAGTGAGTGAGAGGAGGTGAGGAGTGAGGCAAAGGCGACTCGGAGCCCGGGGTTAATCACCGGAATGGCCCTCACGGCCTCATTTGGCATTGTCCTCTCATATTGTTCTCCTCAACAAAACTTCAGCAACGAAATTCCCTAGCCAGTTTAAAAAATATAAAAACACAGCCACTGGTACTCCTTCGCTGAGATGAAAATCCTCCCCCTTCCCCTCCCACAGGCCTCACTCACGAGAACATGCAGAGCCCTGATTAAAACCCCAATACGAGGGTCCTATTCCGCGATTGTTTTTTTCCAAACAGGGAATTGTGATGACAAGCGAAGCTGACTTTTCATCTTTAGTTTTATCAACTCCCTGTGGATTCTCAAGCTCAATTCAGCTTTGCTTGTGCACAGCGCGTTGGTCTCTGACCTCTCAGCGAATAATGACAAAATTGATTCGGTGTGTCATGGAGGAAGAAATGTTGTTTTTGGAGAAACGTTTTTCTGATTTATGAGGCGGTTCAGAAAAGTTGTTATCTTCTAGCATCAGTTTTCCTCTTATTTATCAAATTAACACAATAGAAAAAAAGAGACAGATCAAGCCAGAAACTTCCCTTCTTCTGTCGATAGTAAAGTGGACCCAGCATTGGGGCTATGTGAGCACAAATGGGGATCAGGCTAAGTAGGCAATCCAACAATGTGGGCTTTGTGAGCATTCTGAGATTTTTAAAAATTCTAATAAAGATAATCTATATTATGAATTTTTAAGTATGAATTTTGAAGGTTTTTGTAAGAAAAGACCAAAAAAGAAAGCTTATGAGAAGGAATCACTGGATAAATACAAAACAAAATATTTCTTTTGCATGAATAGACACATCCTCAACTACTTTCTCACCTGTTATAAACTATTGTTGCCGAAACACTTTCAGAAAGTGGAAAATGTAACAAAGAATAAAAAACTATGATAAAAACAATATAAAAATCTTGAAGTACCCTTTATTTTTTAAAAACTTTAAAATGTGAAGTGTTTTTAAAAAAACTATGATTATGTCAACTCCATAACAAAGTATGATGAATTATTTGAGAGGCAGTCTTAGATCACAAGCACAACATTATGTATTATTGTAAATATTAGATATTGTTATGAGAGAGAAAAAAATGTGAGATTCACAATTCAGATTCTCGAGTGATGAACATTAGAGAAAATCGAGGTGTGATCATACTTGACAAATACATACGTCTTGACAATTCAATTTTATTCACACACACACATACAAGTTTAATACAAAGTTGACAAAAAGAATACATGCAAACAACAACAACAATCAACAATCACAATAAAAAAAATTGGTACAAGAGAAATATGTGATGAATTAGGCTGGACTGGTTCCGATTCTCTGAAACAAAAGAAATGATTAAGATGACTAGAAAGAGAAGATCAAGATGTAATTATTTTGTAAGACTTGAGCTTGGGGAGAGAAGGATAATCTCAGTGAGTTTTCACTTATGATACCATTCAATTTTCTTGTTTTCCCCACAGTAAGTGGTCACCACCCCCCAGAGATGATATATAGATAGTCTCCCCAGCCCTTGCACATGATATCGTCAAGCGGCTGTCATCAATATGTTTCCTTTCCCCACTTGGAGAAAGACAAATCGATGCTATCATGTAAGCTATTTAGCGGCCATTAAATAGGGTGATATAAAAGCGCATAATTTTATTTGCTTGTGAATCATATTCATCGCGCATCGCTCCATTTGCATATGCCATTAATCTTGAGCGATAGGAGAGGGTGGAATGTATATTAAATGAGTGAGTTGCGACGAAGGGCAAACAAAAGGCAGATGACGGTGCGCTAAACTCAAGGGATGAAGTGGGAAAGAGAGACCTCTTGCTCGGCAAGGAGACGGAGAGGGTGATATGCGGTGCAGAGGGACCGCTAGCATCTCTTCAGTGGAGCACCATGAATTATGTAATTAGTAGGAGCATTACAACCCGGCTGGCAAACAAGCCATTTCATTGGCATCGCATCGAGTCGGTGGCAAGTGGGCACATAATACTATCACTCAAGCACACAGCCTAGTATCTGGTCTGAACATGTATGCAGAGAGATGTTAATCTGACGGTTGGTTGCACTCCAAGATCAAATACATGGGAAGAATATTGTTTGGACCTGGAAGCCTCGAATATTCAAAACATCCATCAGAATGAAAAAACTATGTACGGTTTACTGCACCAAATTATATGCGATATGCTGTGATTTGTTCAAAGACAAAGTATGCTTTCAAGTCAAAAATGGTAACAATTATGGAACAAAATATTGTGGTACTGTCTTGTGAATGAATAACAGGTTAAAATTAAATGTTGGATTGAGTATTGGATGAAACGTTGACATATTTGAAAAAAGCATACGGTACGTCGGGAGTGTCTCGATTAGACCAGGTTTCATTTACACCAGGACCGATTCTATAATGAAGCTGAAAACCAGGTCCAAACGGACACCTCGGCTAAACGAGACGGGATGCTTCAATTAACCCACTAGTTCGATTACACCAGGTGGTATAAACTAAACCTGGTCTAATCGAGACACAGGACCTGGTCTAATCGAGACATGGGCTAAACGAGACGGAATGTTACGATTAACCCAGTAGTTCGATTACACCAGGTACTGTGTCTCGATTAGACCAGGTTACGCTTAGACGATCTGGTGTAATCGAAGCATTCCGTCTCGTTTAGCCGAGGTGTGCGTTTGGACCAGGTTTTGGTCTAATCGGAAAAGTCCGTCCTGGGGTAATCGAACACCTAGACTAATCGAGCACCTGGAATAATCGAACACCTGGACTAAACGAAATACACCCGGTACGTGGCTCTGTGGGTTCAGATGCTTGGAATTTGATTTCATTTTCTAAAAAACATTATTGAAATGAAATGGATTGTTTTCAACAGTTTTGCAGGTTTGATGCCTAGTGAAATTGGACCCCGCTATGAAATTTGAACAATATCTCAAATCTTTCATAATGCACTTAGCCTATAAGATGAAATTCCAACATACCAACTTCAAGTCCACATTCTCTTTGAAGGTCCTAACATAGAATAATGCTCGGAGAACATGTTGTACATATTTTCATAAGACATGATAAATTTGACATCTTTTTTGAGAGCTGAGATAAATCAACAGTGGTCCAAGTGAAGTCACATTAATAACAACGCCAGTTATTCACCGTGCTATTAGGCGAGTTACCGCATTCTGCTACGGGGATGGAAAACTATCCTGACAACAACAGTTCGTGGTGTGTGGGTGGGAGGGGCTGGTGGCGGGTGAGGGAGTTCCATCCTGGACGGAAGGAGCAGGCAGCAGGTCTCTTTGTGTCGCTTTCCCTGTTTGCCGAAATCAATAACGTGACAAAGATGGGACACATCGCCGCTTTTATTCGATCAATAACAACTGAAAAAACGAGTCGGATGTCAAACACTGCCAGCGAGCCTAAATCAACCGCACAATCAACTTTACTGATTGATTCTGTTAATACAGTAGTTATTGTTTCTATTCCGCTAGCGAGGAAATTCCACCTGCCATTTCAATTTGTTAAGTTGTTAAGAAATTCTGTTTCTGAAATGGTTAGTTTTGTTCCCAACACAGTTTCCTCCAGAATACTGGAAAATAATCTTAATATTATTATGGTAGTTATTGTTTCTATTCCACAAGCAGAGAAAATTTCATCTGCTATTTAAATTTCTTACATTGTTAAGAAATGTTGTTTCTGAAATGGTTAGTTGTTCCTAATACAGTTCCCTCCAGAATAATGGAAAAGAATGTTGATAAATAATAGATAATTTATTATGGAAGCTACTCCTATTTCTGGTTATAATAAATTGATCAGAGCTTTTGAGGTAAGTCAAAACGGAGTTTTTCGAAAAACAATTTTTTTATTCGAGCAACTCAACATCAATTCGTTGATCTCACTTCTTAAAATACTATAAATGTGGAACTGAAATATAAACATTAGTGGTTTTCAAGACAAATTAATTATAATTATTTTTATACTCATAATAGACCTTCAAGAAGTGATTGATCAGAAAGTGGAGGAGATTATTGATTTAGAAACTGGAATATTTTTAAGGAATTTTAATGACATTTGAAATGATGGAGCAGATCATATAATTTAATTCCGAGGCTACTTCATTTTCCAGTCAATTTCATAGCAAAATATTAAAAAAAACTTTGAGAAAAGACATAAGCTTTTTCAATTCAAAGATCTATGAATAGTTTCGGCCATTGTTTATGCTCCAGCCGCTACCGCCGCCTCATGGTGATTTCATGTATCATTTGTGCTTGTGTGTGTTTTGCATTCAGTAATAAAGTCAGTGTCAATCAAGAGCTTGAGTCGTGTGTACAGTGTTAGTATTTAACCTCCACATATTGAAATAATTAGTTTTACAGTCCACGGTGCGAATGAAGACGACTCGCATCTTAACGTATGTTTGATTACAGTTCATCATCACGTTAAACAGTCATCATCTTATCATGATTATTTATCACATTGGAGTACTATTGAATTGGTAATTGAATCGAAGTCTAAAATCTATCTAGTACATGTGGAGCTATATTTTGAAAATATGGGATCTCTGAAATGTAAGAAATCAAAATTTCACTTGGAACAGAATTTAAGTAGGCTACAATATTGTACCGGGAAATTATTATTATGAGAGAGTGATTTATTCTATTTTCATTTATGTTCCTCTCAATAAAAAACCGAATAGCTTCTCAATAGTTGGGGAGCTAGCAGAAAATCAAGTGCTCAAAGAGACAGTGGAAAACGTCTAATTCAATCAAGAGTTCCAAGAGAACCATCAGTATAGTAGCATTATAGTATTATTACCATCATATAGTAGCATTACCTTTACCATTATCTCGGAAAACGTTTTCTCAAATCAAGTGTTCTAAGAGACAGTATATTAGCATTACCTTTACCATTATCTCGAAAAACGCTTCCTTCAATCAGGTATTTCAAGAGACAATGCATTACCATTACCTCTACCATTATCTTGAAAAACGTTTCCTTTAATCAAGTGTTTCAAGATACAATGCATAATGATTAACTTTAGCATTATCTTGGAGAACGTTTCCCATTTGATGAAGCTGGAAGCTGAGAGTCTGGTCATCATTGTCTAATCGGTAATCGAATGGACGCGTCTCACTTGGCAGTAGAAAGCAAGCACTCAGTCAAGATTCGATTTGTTTTGAAGCGTTCGCAGACCAATTAGTTTGAAGTATTCCCATTTGCACTTGGACATCAGGGCCGGACAGTCGTGCTGGCATGATTGAGTCGTATTTTATTCGGCATTGTTGTCGCCGGCGATGAGTGAAGTGGCGGCAGATTTTTCTGGAATTGGTTTTTTGAGGTGCTCTTCACAGAATGAATGAGTTATGGTGATCAAGCCAAGATGCAGAGCAGAACAGTGTTGATGATCGGTGTGAGTGTGAGGTTGGCAAAGAGTTGTCCCCGGACGGCTGGGTGGGTTGAGTAGGGGGAGGGGGTGATAGTGCAGTGCCGGTGATTGACAGTAGAGGGAGAATCAATCACGGCGCTCGCTCGCGGAGTCCCGAGGGCTACTGATGCTGCTGCTGTCAATGAAAGGGTAGAAAAGGGCTCAGTCTATATTACAACTGCCATTCTTGCCATCCTGATAAAACGTATTGTCCATGTCTCCACCATTATACCGTATTGTTTTCGGCTGCTCCGTTATTATTGAACTGTTTTCGAGTACAAGTCCCTGAAAGGGAATCCGCGTCATTACAGGCCATTCACTAGCTGCGCCAACACGGGTTTTCTATTAACCGAATTGACTGTGCTGCCCCCCCCCCCCGCAACCAGCACTCGTCACCCACCCTCGCCACTCACAAACCGTTGAACCCTTTCCTTTTAGTGCATTTACTTCGCTCTTTTGATTCGTCACAATACTAGCCGCTCTCGGCAACAATTGTGAAATAAAATTTCAAGATTTATACTTTTCAATAACTGATAGAACTGGATCCAGATTTCTCTTCTAAATCATTCATTAATTTTCTTACAGATTTCCGGTTCATTCTGTAGAGAGACTGGTAATTGAAAAAAACATCATATAACACAACAAAATATCAATAAATCCAAAAATCAATGAATCATATCATCAAAAATTATACAAATTTCTCAAAAAATGAATTCTCTGGTTTTTCCCCAAATTTTAGGAAAAATGTTATATATTCGAAGCATAGGACAATTTGTTATTCAATATCCAATACTTCAGAAAACACAGGTTTATTTTTATTGAATCCACACTTATCCTATTATATTAAGCGAGCAATTTCTGTTTATATTTTTGTATTTTTGTATCTGGTTATTTATGTTCAACGGATCTCGAAAACGGCTCCAACAGTTTTCACGAAATTTGTAATATAGTAGGTTTATGATATACAAATTCGATTGCACTAGGTCTCATCCCTGGGAAAACTCGCTGAAGGACATGGAAAGGATAATTCATCCTTGGAAAAACAGATGATAATTTCGTCGTCTGTCGATAACAGAAGATTCGTGTGCCTGTGTGGGAGATCAGCTGTGTAATCAATTAGCTTACCGTATCTCGCAAGAAATCTAGAAATTTTAATTGACTCAATCAAAATAATCTGATTTGTTGACATCTTCTTCTGCTAGTGCCTATTCGTTCCGAATATTGGCGATCAGCCTGACTATGGATATCTTATTCACAGCCATCCTGAAAAGTTCTGTTGTAGTATTGGAGAACCAGGTACGCAGGTTTTTCAGCCATGATATTCTCATTCTTCCTGGTCCTCTTCTGCCATAGATCTTTCCTTGGAGAACGGATTTCAGCAGGCCGTATTTTTCTTCATTGCGCATGATATGGCCAAAATATGCAAGCTTCCTGCTCTTGATGATGTTCATCACTTCCAAATCCTTATCCATTCGCCCTAATACAGCTGTGTTGGTCACTCTGACCATCCATGAAATTCTCAACACTCTTCTATACAGCCACATCTCGAAAGCCTCGAGTCTTTTTTCAGTTGACTAGGTCAATGTCCATGACTCCATCCCATAGAAGAGTATTAAGAAAATGTAGCAGTGGAGGAGTTTGATTTTGATGTGCATATTAAGGTTGTGACTCTTAGACAGTTTTGCCATCTGATTGAATGCAGCCCTCGCTTTTTTTATTCTGCTTTTCACCTCTTGAGAATGATCCCATTTCTCATTGATCAAGGTACCCAGATACATGAACTGCTGCACCCTCTCTATCGGCTTGGTGTTAAGCATCAAGTCACATCCTCCCACTGTTCCCTTACTTATCACCATGAACTTTGTTTTATTTACATTGATTTCCAAGCCATATTGTTCACTGACGCCTCCTATCTTGTTCACAAGCTCCTGCAGGCTGTTCATGCTGTCAGCGAAAATTACAGTATCATCTGCATATCGGATGTTGTTCAAGTGTTCTCCATTTAACAATACTCCCATTTCAGTATTATCAAGGGCCTCCCTGAAGATTTCCTCTGAATAAAGATTAAATATCAATGGTGAAAGGATGCAGCCCTGCCTAACGCCTAGAAGAATGTCAACCGCATTGGTCTGCTCCTCTGCTTTGATCCTTATAGTAGAGGACTGATTCCAATACAGGTTTTGAATGATTTGAAGATCTTTCTCATCCATTCCTGTGCTCCTCAAGATCTCCATCATTTTCACATGCTGAATCCTATCGAATGCCTTGTTGTAATCGATGAAACATGCCAAAACATCACAGTTCATGTCTCTACAGCGTTGGAACAAGACCTGTAGACCTGTACAAGGCATGTGTTGTAGCAACTGCCTACATGTGCGCCAAACTGTGTGTCTACCACTCTGCCAATTACAAATCTTGTCGATTCTCCAATGAATAATTTCAAGGAAGAGCTTCAACATGTGACTCATGAGGCTGATGGTTCTATAGTCACCACATGTCTTGGCTCCCTGTTTCTTAGGCAATATTATGAATTCGGAAATCATTTGTTGACATGAGATGATATATATCGTAATATTCAAAGTTAATCAATATTTTATAGTTCTAAGTGATTAAATGAGTGTTATTTTGTTATTCAATTTGGTATGTAAACAATGTAAATTAGAACTTTTAAGTTTTCAAATATTTGGACTGGAAATTTGACCTGAATTCAAGTGTATGGAGCATAACCTACTTTTTGGAATATTTATAGTGTATAAATCAAAATTCGGGGGAGAAACAGTTTTATGCTGTGCCTGTTAGTCCTTCCCCAATCATTTTTAAGAATTGAGTTCTGTTTATCAATGAATAAATATCGAGCGAAGCTCTGTGCCCTGATATTATTTATAAATAAATGTGATTTATATAATGTGGATTAGATGAAAATTAAACTGTGTTCTTTCAATTATGGGGAGGTTCTTCAAGATTAATACATTTTCAACCAATTTAAACAATATCCAATTATACAAAGGAATTATCATCCTTCATCCTTTGTAGAATGTTTTTTATTAATCGTATTATACTTGTATCAAGCTCAGACCTACTTTACCTACTTATATCTTCATCTGTATGCGTGACTACTTATTTAATTTAAAATCAGGAAATTTTCTCCGCCTTCCCACCTGTTCAACATTGAATGGTGAGTTTTGAATGTTTAGTATGCATTTGAACATTTGAGACGTATTAAGTATGCACATATACTTGGAAATAAGGTACTACCATGATGACGTGTTTATATTAGTTGCTCATACACTCATGCTAATATTATTGTAAGTAAGCCACGGTCACTGGTTGCTGTGGATCTTAGTAGGCATGTATCTTAGCAGACCACAATATTACAGTATAAGCTAACTTCATTTATTCTCTTTATCAATCTTCTTTCTTCTTTCACCTTCCATTAGAATCATATTCTCCTTCTAATAACTTCTGTGGAGGCGTTCCATGAGACTCCACCTCCTATCGTGGGCCCAATTCTCCTCTATTTGCTTTCTATTGTATCATGATACTAATAACATCCTTCTTGAAGAATACGCCTCTCTTCTCAAGATATACTCTCAACGACTCCTCTTGTATCAGTCCTGAGGGTCAATTTCGGTAATCTTTTCCAGGAAAAGTTGACGATAATTTTATATTAAACCGTTTATATTAATTCGTCTTGGATTATTATCTTAATATAAAAGTATACCCAACATGTGTCATTTATGCTTCCCTCATCTAATCTATTTCCATTGTTCATCCTTTTTTCTAATGTTTTCGGTTCCTCTCCACATTGAGTGCATTTTGTTCAGTATCAAAATCTAGTATGTGAACTAATATGTTGAATATAATGATTATATTGTTTATATATGGGATAATAGAACATCTTCTATTATAGTTTTGATCATATCAGCATCAGCATATACAATAAAATAAGAGTACACATAATTATATCGTCAAGCTCTACAGTTTTATTTGGTACAGGACCATGGTTTCGAGACCACACAGGTCACATTTTCAAGCTGACTGGAATGGAATGGTTCTAAACATCGACAGTGACTCAGTCGAATCAGCATATACATTCTCAATTACATTTAAATTCGACTTTGTTTATATGCAGTCATGTAAATGCGCACCATACAATTATATTAAACCAGCAGGTAAACTGTGCTCCACAAGGGTCTAATTAGAAACTTGACCTACTGAAATCTTGAAGAATTTAAAATAGGCTTATAACCATCCTTGGTAAATTAAGAATCTATATGCAAAATTTCAAGTAAATCAGTCCAGTAGTTGAGACGTGATGATGCGTCATTCGTGAATTTCCTATCCCGTTCGTGTATAAGCCACTTCTGTCTTCTTTTATATTATATTATAGAAAATCGATTGCTACCCTTTACTGGCGAAAAATTGAATGTCAACCGTTGATTCATTTTTCAATACTTTACTCACCTTTCATAGAAGGGTCACCTTACTGGGATTGAGTTACTGCGCTAGAATGGTTTATTCGTTAACTGTCCATTACGATTCACTGGTCATTCGCTATACGCACTAGCACTTCGCTTAAATTGAAATCGAATAGTGGTGTAGTTAGTTTTTTCAGACAGGGTTTGCAGAGTAACTTGAACCAGTTTGTGTTGAGACAAAGCTTGGGGACACTGGAACAATGCTTCGCTCCAACTAGAGAGCTACAGTAGACGCACATAATTATTATCATTACAATTGCTGTTGAGAGAGAAGGTAACTGTGTCGGATACTGAGACAATAGCTTGATTAAATTCACTCAGTCATTTGAGCTCCCTTGCATTAGACGATCGTCCCGTGAGAAGCCCTAGATGCCTCTGCCATGTTCCTTGTTTGCCACTACCCTTAACATTGTCTCAACAATTATTACACAATAAGCTCAAGCGTTTGTTCCTGTCCCGCTTGTCTTGTCTGAATTAAGGTCCGTTTCGTGATTGAATTGCTGCTCTACTCTAGGTACACTTTTGAATAGTAATTAAAAATCGGCTACCTGACCCAACCATTTTCAGGTCTACCCAAAGTTTTTGCGCCCGGAGCACCCTTCCACGATTCCACTCTTTGCAATCAGGATTACTTGTACTTGGTCAGTTACTGTATCAACTTTTATCAAGTGAAAGATCTGAAGTACCTCAAGTACAATAGTTCACCCTCCACAGTTGGAACATTTTCTCATGAAGCTCATACTAGCATACTTCGAAAAAAAATTCTTTTTACTGCATCTAAAACGTTCACCTGAAGTGGTGATATTTCAGATCAGTTTCAATTCTGAGCTGATGATCAAACTAAAAATCAAACTATTCTTTATGTGATTTACTCACATTGAGGTTTCATGACATGAAATGGAATTGGATCACAAAAACCATTACCATATTATCACATCAATTTGAATTATCAATTCCCATATGAATAACATGTAGGTTTGTTGATTGTAAACTATT
The DNA here is from genome assembly GCF_014356525.2 of Nilaparvata lugens. Classification (NCBI taxonomy): domain Eukaryota; kingdom Metazoa; phylum Arthropoda; class Insecta; order Hemiptera; family Delphacidae; genus Nilaparvata; species Nilaparvata lugens. The sequence goes on from NC_052506.1 coordinate 14,014,735, forward strand.
GAAAAGAATAGTGTCTGTGTAAGCCATTCCTAGTTTTCAAAATAGTTGATGAACATATTGGTTTTTATGATTACAATTCTCAGTTTTACGTTTCTCACATAGAACAAATAAACATCACTTCATCCTCTATTAGGTTTGTTTCTGTAAAAGAATCTCCCATCTTCTTTCTTCCTCTTGTCTTGAAGCTGTGCAAAGGCTAAAAATAAACTTTCTACTAGTGATATTTTTCAAAGTTTTTCGATTTGTATATCATCAAGCTATCAAAATTTAAAAGTTTTCTAAAGAAATCATTTTTTTCTGATCATTACTTTTTGATATATGAGCGTCTAAAGTTTAAATTTTTTGGACAGAACATTTCAAATTCGGTAGGAGATAAATCCATGAGTTACAGAGGATAGATTTTTCATAATATTTTTGATCTAGTAAAATAAAAATTCTCTGGAAATATAGATTTTTGTAAAAGTTATTCAATTTACCAAAAATAACTAGGCTAAACTGAAAGTTATTTTTGGTAAATTGGATAACTTTCTCAAAAATTGATATTTTTAGAAAATTTTTGTTTTACTAGATCAAAAATCTAAATCTCATGCATTTATCTCTTATCGAATTTGGAATGTTCTGTCCCAAAAATTTAAACTTTGGGCGATTATATCTCAAAAATCAATGATCAGAGAGAAATGTTATCCTGAGAAAACTTTTTCATTTTGATAGCTTGATGATATACAAATCGGAAAACTTTGAAAAATATCACCAGTAGAAAGTTTATTTTTAGCCTTTGCACAGCCGACATCATGAAAAAACATAGTCTCTAAAAGATTAAAAAAAAAACAGCTCATCAAATTCTGATATCGATAGTTCGAAACATAATCTTAAGGAAACGTTTCATTATTAACCAATAGTCTACTGAAATGGAATCATCAGCTATACAAGAGCAAAAGCGTGTATTTGAAGATAACGATGCCACAATCCTCAGCTCTAGTAGGATTGTAAAACAAATTATAGAAAGTTTATAGATATAAAGATACAATGTCAGGTACGGGATGACGTCACTTGCAACTCTGCTAATCACTTTAGTACCTGAACACTCATTGTGCGAAATTGGTTGCAGTTGTAAACACCATTCAAACTGATGTGATGCAAGGAAGAGAGGAGCACGATATGAAAACTGAATGTAATGCAAAGCGTGGACAATTTCTCTTGCATAATCCGGCATGATGACCTGTAAATTCAAAGGTATTTAAAAACGAACAAGCAGATAACAGGCTGTATTTGAATTTGAAGCAATTTATTTGCTTATGAATACGACCAGCAATATGAATGGGCCAGCATGTATTTACATTGTTCACAAGGAGAGGGTGATCTCTATTTTGTGAACTTGGGTTTGGTGGTGGTTGGAGGGGAGATGGGGGAAAATGAATGGGAGGAAGACAGGCAGAAGAGGTTTTTGTCGTGTAGAGCGACCAGGAGAAAGCGTGCATTACAACATATTCTGGTAAGAATGAGTGGATTAGAATATTTTATAGACAAGCTAAATTGCGTGCCGCTGTATAGGGCTCCAACGGGGTAAGACAATAAATAATGGTATTTATTCTTATGGAGGAACGGATGGGTGTGTGGGGGGGGGGGGGGTTCATGAATAGAGCCAAGCCAAGGCAGGCGTGCGGCGTGGAGTAAATCAGGATCAGGGCGGAGCGTGCACTAACTCCGTTATTTATGCTCAGATTGTGCTGCTTGTGCAGGTGCCCTAAGAGAGGAAAACGCTCGGCTATTATTTATAGCGGCCAGTAATTTTCTCCAACCACACGAACTGTGACTCTCAGGTGATTGCGGAATCCCCCCTTTCGCCCCCAGCCCACGATCCGAAATGAGTCGCCAGCCAATGAAACGACAGTCGTGGTTCGGTACCAATAGGATAATAATAATAATGCACCAAGTAAACATCGTGAAGTATTATGCTCTACATGGATATTTCTCTTCCAATGAGTACGCCAGCGAATTCCTAAATGCTGGAAACCATCTAACTAATTTCATAGTAATAGTTGTTCTCAGAGTATAGCATCAAAGATATATCGTTACTCTCTAATGTCCAATACTTGTAGTGAGTTCAAACTGGAAAATAGTACGTAGTAACAGTCGAAGGAATTTGTCCCATTGTGATGAAATGTGATTAGGATCATTACAATGCAATAGGAATATTAACAAAAACACGATCTTCCTTCAAGATTGGAAACGTTTTAATAGAATACTCAATATTTTCTCCCCACATATAATTGTAATGAAAATTCATTTCATGGAAAAATATATATCTGATGGATCAGTGGCTACTGTAATTCGCTTACTCTGATTGCCTATTCAATTTCCCCTATTATATATATTCTTATCCATTTCATTATTATCATATCGATATAAAATCCACTTCTATTTCGATTTCGAATACTTGGACTGAACAATAATATAGCTTCTGTATACGGTATTTTATTATTCAGAACTACTTTTGCAGATCAGCACATATAGTAATCTGATTCATAATCTATATAAACTGTTCATTGTAGTTGATTAAATTTCCATTTCACAATTCCTGATTATATATGTATTAGGATGCTCAATTCTCGAAACTTCTCCTTCTTCCTTTCACGGTCAAGTGAAAGACATCACTTAGAAAGGCATCATTGCCTGTTCCGAACCTCTTCGTCTCTAAAATCGGATCATCTTTTTCTTGGACGTCCTCTAATTCTTAAATCTGATAAATCAATCAAGCACTCTGTGAATAAACTCGACATGATTGTTTGTATGTATGGCGTTTTCGTGGAAACGTTGCCTTGAACTGCAGGAAGCTCGCCGTCCCACGGCTCGAATTCGAGCTTTTACTCAGAAGAGTGTATTGGAGACAGGGTTCCTGTGTACGTCTTTTGCCGGGAAAGGAATGCTTTTTGTATACATTATTTTCGTCGGCTTTGTGCGGCATTGTGCCGAGAGGAAAGAAGGTCGTTAAAAAGGGTTTTTTGCGTTGTGTAGTGAAGATTTGCAGCCGCATTTCGAGTCGCAAATAAATAAATGCGCCCCAAAAACACACGCCGACTCCCCCGTGCCGCCTTTGTTATGCATACAGATCCTGGCCGATGACGGGACAACACAGATGTTATATTTTATCGACAGTTTACAATTGCCGGGCCTCGGCACCGGCTTCCTTTTCCCGGGGGTTTCCCTCTGCCGCCCGCCGCATTTGCATAGGAAAATCGTGCCGCCGCCCGCGACCTTTGTCGCCAACCGCCTCCGCCCCCAGCACACATTCAAGGCGCTCGCATTAAAAAGAGTAGTCCTTCTCCCGGCACAATACATGCTGCCACACTCACACCCTCACGCCTTGTCCAACTGACACACTACTACCAACAACTCAAGGGACAAACCCAACTTCACTTCAATTCCCAAATCATTAGAGTGTAGTGCATTTCATCTAAACAAGAATAACTGCATCATCTTTTTGACTCAATCGTAAAATGTGTTACAATTATTATGAACTCTTCTTTTTTTATTGTGGGTAATCTCCACAAGCAAAAATTGTGCGTGGAAGTGGAAGTGATTTGATGAGATGGGCAGTCCATGCCTACCGGCGGGACTCTAACAGACTAAACAGACGGGACTCTAACTCGTAGCGCTAACAGACTAAAGGGTGCTAGATTCGCACATAACAGTGACAGTGAACAGTGGAAATATGATTTCCAAGATTCAAGATTCGTTTTATTAACCATCAGGCTACAATTATAGCATTAGGCAAGTCATAATACATACTTTTAAAAAGTAGTCTACACACAATTGAACAGAAAATCGATACAAATTGAACAGATATGAATTCAGATCCATGAATTCTAATAGGATTATTTATACTGTCTCGGCCGGGCTGAACAATAATAGTCAAATTAAACTATCAAAATATCGTGGGAATTATATTTTCTCTGTCCAGTGTTCACTGGAAAATGTGTACTGGAAAATTGTGGCTGGAAAATTGTGGCTGGAAAATTGTGTACTAATGAACACATCTCTGGGAGTTGATAGGGTGAAGAATATAATTGAGTGAGTACCTGGCTAGTCACAAGGAATTACTTACTCCCCTTATAACAATAATTTTAGTTTCATCCTCAATAACCAGTTTAATCGATTGCCAGCCATGCTCCAAATTAAGAAATCTGTCAGTTTTTATTTTAATATTATCTGAAAAATTTCAATTATTTTCATGCAGTGAGGCAACAAATCCTCCCTTATTCTAGAAAAAATATGAGCAGAGTACAGGAGATTCCTTCATTGAGAAGCACTTGATACTATGCTATTTCACAATATTCCGTTTTAAGAATGGTACTGTATTTATTAAATGACATTGATCCATTGATGACAGATTAACTCTCTCCTGACAGTTCGCAAGAGTGCATTATTGTTCGTTTAAGTTATATGATTGAGAATAGCCCTACGTTCATCAGATTTATCACCGTGTGAAACAAATTGGAATGACATGAAAAATAGATTTTCTTTTTATGGGACTTGGTTAGAATTAACAAAAATTGTCCCAAAAATCAAGCAAGTGTCTAGCGAATTCAAGAGAAATGACATATGAAAGTTAATACAAAGAAGAAATACTGGAAATGATGTGTTAATGGAAAAACAATGGGGGACGTGATTCAGCAGGTATGATTTTTTGAACGAATAATATACAAATTCACAATATCATGTAAGATATGTTAGCCAAGTAGTACAGTTCATGGTTTGAATTTGAATTTGAATTTGAATTTATTACTCTTTGCATGTACAACAATAAAGTTATTTGGCAATCGTCACATATTACAAAATGAAATTACATATTACGAAAATAAAATCACAACAAAAAGTCATTCATGTCATAAAAACACTTATCAGCCAGCCAGTCCTTCAATTTTTTCTTGAGCTGCACTCTATTGTCAATGTCCTTAAGATGGTGCGGCAGGGAGTTGTTCATTTTTTGGCTCATGTGAATTGGATTTTTCTCGTAGAACGCTGTCCTATGTTGTTTTATTCGATAGGTGTTCCTTGAGCGCGTGTTATAATTGTGTAGGTCAGCACCTCTTGTCCACGTCGATGCATGCTTGAGACCAAATGCTACAGACTCCAGAATATACAGGCAAGGTAGTGTGAGCGTCCCTGTTGATCGGAATAATTCTCTACATGGAGTTCCGGGCGGTTTTTTGAGCATTATTCTAATCACTCTCTTCTGTGCTCTGAATACCCTGATAATTTCCGGTGACGTGCCCCAGAAAAGTAATCCGTAGGTAAGAAGAGGCTGAAAGTATCCATAGTAAGCGGAGAAGACTATCTGCTGATGCATTGTTCTTGCTAGTGTAGCAATTGCGAATGTGGCCTTACTGAGTCGTTTAATCAACTCGTCGATGTGATCATTCCTTCTCAAACCAGAATCCATTTTCAAACCCAGGAAGCTGCATACATTTGCTGGTTTGACCTGTTTTAAGTCCATATCGAAGTAGAAGGTGTCAGGAGCGTTGAAATGATTTATGGAGAAACTGAGATAGCATGTCTTTTCAATATTCACCTTGATTTTATTTGCTTCACACCAATTTCGAATGCTCTCTACCACCTTTTCTCCCCCACTCTGCATCTGCTGGATAGTATCACCTATGATGAGAAAGTTGGCATCATCGGCGAACAATACACTACTGGCTCCTGGTATATTACTAGGGAGATCGTTGATGAATAAGGAGAATAATATAGGTGCAATTATTGTTCCCTGTGGTACTCCTCTCTTCAATTTACTGCAATTGGATCTGTATTTATAATTTTCCACATTCCGGTTTTTTGCTTCAATTTCGACCACCTGTGATCTGCCTGTTATGAACGATCTCAACCAATCCAATACAGATCCTCTGAATCCATAGTGATAAATTTTTTCCATCAAGATATCGTGATCAAGACTATCGAAAGCTTTTTTCAGATCGATGAATAAACCTAAAGCCTTCTTATTGTTATCCAGGGCGTCATAAATTTTGAACAGAAAATCATTAACAGCATCAGTAGTGGATTTTCCTGGCTGAAATCCAAATTGGCATGGTGAAACGATTCTATTTGATTTCAGGTGCCTGGATATTGTTATTTCTGCAAATTTTTCAATAACTTGGAGAAGCAGCTTGTTATTTGTATAGGACGGAAGTTACAAACATCATCTGTTGATCCCTTTTTATGAATAGGAATCACCCTTCCAAGTTTCAGTTGATGAGGGAAGGTACCTGAGCTGAATGATATGTTTATCAACCTTGTTATTGGAGCAATGATTGGGTTAAAGCATTCCTTCATTATTCTACTTGGTATATCATCCAATCCGCTTGTCATTTTGCTCTTCAATTGTTGCACGACATCAAGTACCTCGAGTTCCGTTAATACAGGGAATCGTACCAATACATTTCCGACATGGCACACGTTTCCTAGCTGCTCTTTAAAAGAAGAAGTTGTGTTGAATTGGGTATCGGCAGCATTTATGAAGTACTCATTACATCTTTCGGTTATATCATGAATAGAGTTCAATCTTATTCCATTTACTGCTGTTGGGTACGACTTCTTCACAGTATTGACTTCCGTTTCCATTTTAATTATTTTCCATACTGATTTGGCTTTATTCTTGGACGAGGCTAGTATCGATTCAGCATGAGCTTGTTTCGAATCATTTATCATGTGACGGATCAGCTGAGACAGGTGATCGATTCTATCTTTGAGTGCTGCATTGTTTGGAGATATTTTAGCGAAGAGTAGGAGGTCTCTTTTCTCGTCACAAGCATGTTTCAGTAGAGGAGAAGCCCACTCAATTTTCTTTTTGCTTGTCCTCTTTTTCTTATGAACGATTGGGAACGATTCATTGAAGGCTTCGCAGTACATATCCAAAAACTTATCAAACTTCCCATCTTGTGAGTTCTCAACATCGATTGCTATTGACCAATTTAAACTTTGTAGCTTTCTTAGGAATTTATGTTTTGCATAGTCTGAGAATATTCTTGTAGCGAATAGCCTATCACCATTATCATTTTCACCAGCCACAGTATATTTGATGATCTGAGCATAATGATCGGAAAGTCCCAGCTCAGTTACCTCCACATCCTCAGTCCATATCTCATGTGAAACAAAACAAATGTCAATCAATGTCGATGACGTCCCAGTAACCCTTGTGCAATCCCTGACAATGCCTCTCAAACCGTAAGTCTCAAATAATGATTCTAGTGTCTTACTTCTTGTTGATTGCTTCATGAAGTCTACATTTAGGTCTCCCAGCACCATGTATTTATCGAATTTATTGGCTAGCATTGACAAAATTGCCTCCAGATCATCTATAGAAGTATTGAAGTGACTATTAGGTGGTCTATATATGCATACTATTGCATAATTGTTGTGTTGCATGAGTGCCACTTCCAGGTTTTCATTAGTCCGTCCGAGCTGTAGTCTGCTCGCCTCTATTCCATCTCTGGCGTAAATAGCCACTCCACCTCCCTCTCTATCAATTCTATTAAAAAATGAAATGAGGTTGTAATTGTGAATCTTAACTGTGTTCTCATTATGGAGCCAGGTTTCTGTCAGGCACAAAAAGTCAACTTTGTTTTTTAGTTGATTTTCCTCTATTTTTTCCAACTGTATAGCTAATTCGTCGGTCTTGTTTTTCAGGCTTCTAATGTTGTAATGAATTAAGTTGAAGTAATTGTTATTTCTCTTGCTATTATCTAGAACAGTCACGTCAATCAAATTGTCAGTGTTTCTAGTTGTCCCATTTCTAAAAAATTGTTATTTCTCCTCTCAATTTCATATCCTATGACCGGAATTTCCCCTTCTTCGGTAGTTTGGTTACTGATGAGAGTAAGTTCTGAAGCAGGTTCATTGATGTGATGAAGTGTTGAATTTCTTATACTATTTTCTTCTACACAATGATTCAGAAAAGATCCGGAAAATTCTTGAGGTAGCTGTTCATTTATTTCATTTGTTAGCAAGTAAGTGTTGTTGATAGTTTTACTTTTTTCATCGTCATTATTCAT